>NC_050173.1:3475000-3477500 GCF_008315115.2 Sander lucioperca
AAATGCAACATTGTGATGTACACATTATGTGAACACATCTATCACTTCCTGATTTCTGTAAATCAACAGCCAGCCATATGCAATCAGTATAGCCTAATGAAAAATAATAAAACAAAAATTAGTACTTGAACAAGAGTGTGCAACCGTAGCCCCTTTGAGTTCATTATAGTTTAAGGACTTAAGGTTTGGCTGTACGTATTGGTATAAAAGGATCGATAGAGCTATCGCTTCTGGTTTCCATGTGGTTTCTGTGGTTTTTGATTGTTAAAAACTCTATTCCTGTTTGTGGATGTTAATTAGTGGGAATGCTGTCCAGCAGCATTCCAACTATTGTTATTCTGTTCTTTATTAGTGGGAATGCTGTTCAGCAGCATTCCAACTATTGTTATTCTGTTCTTTATTTTTCTTATTAGTGGGAATGCTGTTCAGCAGCATTCCAACTATTGTTATTCTGTTCTTTATTTTTCTTATATCTTATATCTTATATCTTATTAATAGTGGGAATGCTGTTCAGCAGCATTCCAACTATTGTTGTTCCTGTCGGCCATTTTGTTTATATATTTAGTGGGAATGCTGTCTTTTTCTGTCTCTGTCTCTCTCTCTGTCTCTGTCTGTCTCTGTCTGTCTCTGCCTCTCTCTGTCTGTCTATGTCTCTCTGTCTGTCTCTGTCTGTCTCTCTCTGTCTCTGTCTGTCTCTGTCTGTCTCTCTCTGTCTGTGTCTGTCTCTCTCTGTCTGTCTATGTCTCTCTGTCTCTGTCTGTCTCTCTCTGTCTGTCTCTGTCTGTCTCTCTCTCTCTGTCTCTCTGTATGTCTCTGTCTCTCTGTCTCTGTTTCTCCCTGTGTCTGTTTGTCTGTTTCTGTTTCTCCCTGTCTCTGTCTCTCTCTGTCTCTGTCTGTCTGTTTGTCTCTCTATGTCTGTCTGTCTCTGTCTGTCTGTCTCTCTCTCTCTGTCTTTCTCTGTCTGTCTCTGTCTCTCTGGCTCTCTGTCTCTGTCTCTGTTTCTCCCTGTCTATCTGTTTATGTTTCTCCCTGTCTCTGTCTCTCTCTGTCGCTCTGTCTGTCTGTTTGTTTCTCTCTGTCTGTCTGTCTCTGTCTGTTTCTGTTTCTCCCTGTCTCTGTCTCTCTCTGTCTGTCCATGTCTCTCTGTTTGTTTCTCTCTGTCTCGGTCTGTCTGTCTCTGTCTGTTTGTCTGTTTCTGTTTCTTGTTTTTATTCCCTCTTCCGTACGTTTTTTGGCTCTCCTTAACTTCTACATATGTTGAGCTATTAAAACCATTCAACTTTTAAAATGTTCAGCTCTTTCAGCTAATGACGGGACTTCTTCAACTTTTTTCCTACTATTTATACTTTTTAAAATATTAAGCTTTTTAACACTTTTTTTTAACATTGAAGTCAATGAGATCATGCTTCAAATCCTTCAAATTTTCTTCCGCTCCCAACATTTTCAGCCTTTCCATATTTTCACCTACAGTTCTAAATAAAGAACCTACGGTTCTCTCACACTGTCTCGGACTCATTAGCAGGTGTGTTGATTAATGATCAAAGACAGGCTTTATAAGTGCAATCAATGTGTCCCTGAGGTAAACACTTTACCCATACTCACCTCAAGATGTGTTACCACTGACATATATAATAGCAATTGAATGTTACTTCTTTTTCTCTTTTTTCCTCTTCTTTTATCATTCCTCTCTTTTTCCTGTCTCTCTCTTTCTGCTTGTTTGTTATATGCAATGTATATGGCTGATAATAAGTATTTTCAGTCAATTCATTGAAACTTCCACTTTTGACAGTATTACAGTTTAGCGTCCAGCTTTTCTAAAATGTATTTCAGCTCTTCACTTATGTGCATTTCAGCTTCCAACTTCCAAGTTTTTCAGCGGTGTAGTGCAATGCATTTGAGATTTATCAAACAATTTGTTCCATATTTCTGCATTTTATCAATGTTTCTCACAACATTTGTAAGTCTTCCATAATGATTAATAATTTCAGATAAAATAAAAATAAATTATTTTATACATTAGTGGTGTTATTCAACTTTTTAATGAAATTCATACTCATGTATACTCATGTATCACTCATCTCCCTCCATTCACGGCCATGTTAAATGTCCTCCACATTTCCCAGCGAAACGCAGAGCGAACCACTTTTTTAAATCGCTGATATGCCCATATTTTTAAGTTTATCAACATAAATTTTACATGAATACGTTCACAAAGGTCTTGTGGTGGTCACGATTACATCATTTCACCGATAGCCCTTATCGTTTTAGCAGTCTGAGGCTTTATTTGAGAGCTTGCTCTGTGTCTTTGAATAGCTCCAGTGGGGCACAGCTGACAGTTTCAGCAGGTGACACGGTCGTTAACCTGATTAAAGATCAAAGAGATCTCATCACAGACTTCAAAGGGTGTTTTCACTGGTCATACGTTACCATGACAACACTTTCACAGACAGTTGAATTGAATACTACAGGCAGTAATATGAACATTAGTCTATATATTTAG
>NC_050173.1:3482500-3538474 GCF_008315115.2 Sander lucioperca
GCTATAACGCAACTTGTGCACTTTTGATTAGCTCCTACTTATATAATGTTAGCTTTTATTCATATATAAATATCATATACATTCATATATTTCAGTACTTAATTTGTATCTAACATTTTCAGCTCATTATATATTATCTGATTTTATTTTATTTGATAGTATATGTGATTCTAGATAAACTTACATCTATTTTATTATTATTAGACTTATTTATATTTATTTAATTGTTCCAGTACTATTGAACATGTATTTTATCACTTTTCACAAAGTAATCTCATGTGCTACATAATGACAATAAAGTGTTGGAACTTTGAACTTTGAACTTCAGCTGTCCTGTCAAAGGCCTAAAATACCCCAAAAATTATCTTTCAAAAAAAAAGAAGAAGAAAATCAGCAGATGGTCACCTTTGAAGAAGCTGGAACTATCAGGTGAAAAATGTTCAGTAGAATCACAAAAGAATCAAAGAAGTTAAATGAAGCAGAGTTTTATTAGTTTAAGAGGTCCATGGAGTTCAACATGCTGCAGTAAAATCCTCTTTTATGAGATTACATAAAACTTTATTGATCCGCAGAGAACACAAGTCATCCATTGCTGCAGCACAAATACTTAAATAGGAAGTAAAGAAATGCAGAAAAGAGTCCAAAATAAACACATTAGAAGAATATTTTACCATCTACAATAATACACCAGACCTTAACGTGTTAACATAATAATGGTTACTTACTTAGTTTGTATTCATATAGTTATATCATAGAAAGATAATATGGTATATAATGTAATAAAACAGCACAACATGATAGTATATGGCAAATTGGGAGTTTTACATGTTTATAGGCCTACAGTAACAGAGGTCATGTCTCCCAGCAGGTGAGGACTCTGCTATGAGTCAGTGTGAGGACAGAGAGGAGGGAGCCCCTCCCTCTAAAACCACTCTGTGTGGGGACCATGACAGCCAGACCAAAGCTCAGAGGTGAGATGATGATAGACTCTTCTCCATGTTAGAGCTCAGCACTCACATCACTCCTCCATCATGATTCACACTGAATATATATGTATATAATATTAACTATATACTTTATTAGTCAGAAAAGAGCCAACGACTGATTATCTACTGAGATGAGACAGCATATTTCATTAGATTACGTTTTGGTGAATAGTTACTCAATCACTGTCTTTGTTTGTATCAGGATGCAGCAGGAGAAACCAGGACCTGAACCCAGCTGTGTGTCCATGAAGAGTGACTGGTCTATGGGTCGTCTTATTCAGTTTAAAGATGGACAAGCTGTTGATGAAAGGTAAGTTATTGTTATTATCAGACTCTCTCAGAGCTTTGTGCAAGTGAAATCACAAGTCATTGTTGTTAATTTTTTTTATTTTGTGGAGTTGACTCTAAAGTCATCAGACTCATGTTGAGTCAAAGTGACGTGAGCTTCTGCTTCAGAGTGCAGCACTAAGAAAAGTTCACATGTTCACAACATGATCTACTCTGAGACAGATCCATTTATAATGTTCATCCTGACACTCAATTCTCAAAATCAGACTTATGGTATTATTGATATAATGATATAACAGAGCAAATTAAATAATGTAACTAGTTAAAAGTATTATTTTCATCATAAACTACTTATATTATTGATTGTTTTTTTTTTTCCAATATTATTAGTCTGCAGCAAAAACCTGAGCCTGAACCTGGACCTGAACCCAGCTGTGTGTCCATGAAGAGTGACTGGTCTATGGGTCGTCTTATTCAGTTTAAAGATGGACAAGCTGTTGATGGAAGGTAAGAATTTGAAAATGAACTTTGTTATTATCTAACTCTCCTGAGAAGAAGAATCCAGACTTGGTCCAGAGCTTTGTAGTCTGTTGTAGGACTCCACAATATAATGTGTCAGCAGTACTTACATCGTACTTTATTAGTCAACAAAGAGCCAACGATCGATTATCAACTTACATGAGACGGTATCTTTCATCAGATTACATTTTGGTGAATAGTTACTCATCCACTGACTTTGTTTGTATCAGGATGCAGCAGCAGAAACCAGGACCTGAACCCAGCTGTGTGTCCATGAAGAGTGACTGGTCTATGGGTCATCTTATTAGCTTTAAAGATGGACAAGCTGTTGATGAAAGGTAAGAATTTAAAAGTGAACTTTGTTGTTATCAGACTCTCTCAGAGCTTCATAGTCTAGGTTTGGCAATGCCACAAAATGTGATTTTGATCTGATGACCACTGATACTAGGAACAGAACCACAAGACAGATTAGCGCTGCCCAAGACGATTGTGATTGGTTTAAAGAAATGCCAATAAACCAGATCACATTCTTCTCCCATCCCAGAATGCAGTGTGGACTAGTCAGACTTTCCCCTGAAGCGCTGTGGAGGAAGGTCTGGCAATGCGAGACTACTGAGAGCTCTGTTTTGCGCTGCTGCGGATGTGACAGCCAGCCCATTTCATGGCAGAGAGCTGTACTGTCACCTGTTTTAATACATCCAGGACTGTAACTGACATCTGAAATTGAAATATGACGGCCGGTTCGGGCCGGGATGGACCGGCCGTTCGAGAAATTTCCCGAACCTCCTGATGGCCAGTCTCAAATTGCCAGACCACTGTCCACAGCGCTGTGGGGTAAGGTCTGGCTACACCACATATATTGCGCTAAGCTCCAGATGCAGCGACGGTGGCTCTGCTAAATAGTCTTGGGAAGGAACTTGTTTTGGTGGAACATTTGCACCCCGCAAAAGAAAATGTCACATACAATATTAAATGAAGTTAACTGTTGACACAATACAGTAACGTGAGCAATTTACATTAGCTGGATACATGGTTAAAAGTACCAGTGTATCTCCGTGTGTACTTCGTCCACAGCAATCCCACCAATCGGTCCCAAAACATCCCAGTTAGAGAGGAAATGCTGTAAACATTCTTTGTAAATCTTTACAATCATTCCCCAAAAGAACCAAGGAGGCCTGCCTTGTTGCACAATTTTAATTTTTGTTAAATCTTGCCATTTTCAGCTTGTAGCTTCCTAGCTTGTAATGTGTTGTTGATTACCGTAGCAAAGGGATTTGGAGAACGGCAACACAGAGATCAGAAGGTGAAGGGAACGTGCCAGATGTCAGGCAATTATCCTGGAAATATACTTCTATTGATCCAAACTACTTCGCACTGCTCATAGCTCTCCAGAGTGCATACCTGACTTCTTGTACTTCCAAAATCCCAAAACCCTGAGTTGTAGGCATTTGTCAATATGCTACATGTCACGATTTTGATTTTAAATCCCAGAATTTATCCAAATGACCTTTCAATTTGGGTTATCTAAATCAGAAGCACGATCTACAATTCCCCCAGTATTTTTTCTCTATACACCCCAGCCTACTTGTGTATGACCAAAGAAAAAACCAAGAGACACAGTTTAGCATACTGTCTGTTAGCATGCAGCTAAATACACTTTTTGTAGAACATTTACTCATCAGAGTTGGAGATGAAATGATGGAGAAACATCAGAATTGAAAAATTCTCCTGCTCCCCTGAAGTCACTGGTGTGGGAACATTTTGCGTTACCTGTGAGTGAGTTATGGAAATAAACAACGAAGAAAAAACATGTCGGCTCCAAACAAATCCTCAAACTAATGGTGTATTCCATTACACCTCTTTAAAAACTCTGAGAAACTGTTGTTGTGAAGTACCCTTCTGCCATCTAGTGGCTCATATTGTGGCATTGCTGTCCCTGTTATAAAAAATTCTTCCTATTCAGGAATGTCCGTACAGTAATCCTCAATACAACGTCATTGATGCATTTAGTAATGTAGCCAATGACTGCGTCTATGTATGCGTCTAAACTATTGTCCTGAACCACATAACACTCCATTGTGCTACCTCAATAGCCACAGTTGCCATTTTGTCATCACCAGGACTGTCCGCAGATCATTAAATGTTCTTAAACTTGATGTTTTCTCTACAGCGTTCACCAGGAGAGCTCAGAGAGCCTCGATGGTCAGTCTCACCTGCAGCATAAAAAATACCTGGACTCCATATTTATGGTGTGTACATATTAAAAGAAAGTTTTCATTATTAACTAAGGATTCAATTATAAACTACCATTCAGATCCCAATAGTCTCCATGCTGATCTTTTCAAACCAGCCGGCCTTCAGACTGAGAGATGAATCACATGTTGAGTTCTTTAAACTAAATGTTGAGTTTATCATTCTGTTCCAGCTGTTGGAGGAAAGCATCGTCACTTTTGTAAAGAACGAGCTGAAGAAGTTTCAGAAGGTTCTGAGTCCAGATTACCCAGAATGCTTAGAGAGTCAGAGGGAGGATGAAGATGTGTTGGACGGTGAGGATGAAGAGCAGAGGAGGAGCAGCAGAGAGGCATTTCTGAAGATCACACTGCACTTCCTGAGGAGAATGAAGCAGGAGGAGCTGGCTGACCATCTGCAGAGCAGTAAGAGGATTTTAACAGATTTAAAAATGGGACATTTACTAATGTTTGAGAATATGCATTATAATATATACTTATTATTTGAGGACATCTAATGTTGAAATATTTTCTTTGACCTATTGATCTTCCTTGTTTGTGTGTTGTTTCAGGAAGTAATTCTGGAGTTTGTCAGTGTAAACTCAAGTCTAACCAGAAGAAAAAGTTCCAGTGTGTGTTTGAGGGGATTACTAAAGCAGGAAACCCAACCCTTCTAAATCAGATGTTCACAGAGATCTACATCATGGAGGGAGGGACTGCAGAGGTCAATGAAGAACATGAGGTCAGACAGATTGAAATGGCATCCAGGAAACCAGACAGACCAGAAACAATAATCAGATGTGAAGACATCTTTAAAGCTCCACCTGGAAGAGATGAACCAATCAGAACAGTGATGACTAAGGGAGTGGCTGGCATCGGGAAAACAGTCTTAACACAGAAGTTCACTCTGGACTGGGCTGAAGACAAAGCCAACCAGGACATCCAGTTCATATTTCCTTTGACTTTCAGAGAGCTGAATGTGCTGAAAGAGAAAAAGTACAGCTTGGTGGAACTTGTTGATCACTTCTTCAGTGAAACCAAAGAAGCAGGAATCTGCAGGTTTGAAGAGCAGGTTGTGTTCATCTTTGACGGTCTGGATGAGTGTCGACTTCCTCTGGACTTCCACAACACTGAGATCCTGACTGATGTTACAGAGTCCACCTCAGTGGAGGTGCTACTGACCAACCTCATCAGTGGTAAACTTCTTCCCTCTGCTCGTCTCTGGATAACCACACGACCTGCAGCAGCCAATCAGATCCCTGCTGAGTGTGTTGACATGGTGACAGAGATCAGAGGGTTCACTGACCCACAGAAGGAGGAGTACTTCAATAAGAGATACAGAGACAAGAAACAGGCCAGCAGAATCATTTCTCACATCAAGACATCACGAAGTCTCCACATCATGTGCCACATCCCAGTCTTCTGCTGGATCACTGCTACAGTTCTGGAGAAGGCATTGAAAACCAGAGAGGGAGGAGAGCTGCCCAAGACCCTGACTGAGATGTATATCCACTTCCTGGTGGTTCAGTCCAAACTGAAGAACATCAAATACGGTGGAGGAGCTGGGACCAATTCAAACTGGAATAAAAAGATAAAGAAGATGATTGAGTCTCTGGGAAAACTGGCTTTTGAGCAGCTGCAGAAAGGCAACCTGATCTTCTATGAATTAGACCTGACAGAGTGTGGCATCAATATCAGAGAAGCCTCAGTGTACTCAGGAGTGTTCACACAGATCTTTAAAGAGGAGAGTGGACTGTACCAGGACAAGGTGTTCTGCTTCGTCCATCTGAGTGTTCAGGAGTTCCTGGCTGCTCTTCATGTCCATCTGACATTCATCAACTCTGGAGTCAACCTGCTGTCAGAGGAACAATCACCATCCCTGCTGCCTAATGTCTTCAGAGTCAAACCTAAAGTAAAACGTCTCCATCAGAGTGCTGTGGACAAGGCCTTAGAGAGTCCTAATGGACACCTGGACTTGTTCCTCCGCTTCCTCCTGGGTCTTTCACTGCAGACCAATCAGAAACACCTACAAGGTCTGATGACATATGCAGGAAGTAGCTCACATACCTATCAAGAAACAGTTAAGTACATCAAGACGAAGATCAGTGAGAATCTGTCTTCAGAGAGAAGCATCAATCTGTTCCACTGTCTGAATGAACTGAATGATCGTTCTCTAGAGGAGGAGATCCAACAGTCCTTGAGTTCAGGAAGTCTCTCCACAGATAAACTGTCTCCTGCTCAGTGGTCAGCTCTGGTCTTCATCTTACTGTCATCTGAAAACAATCTGGATGTGTTTGACCTGAAGAAATACTCTGCTTCAGAGGAGGCTCTTCTGAGGCTGCTGCCAGTGGTCAAAGCCTCCAACAAAGCTCTGTACATGCACAGAATTATCCAGATTAATTTAGTTTTTCTTTAATTAGAATTTGTTTTGGTTTGTTTGTATCTGTGTTCTTATCTGTTGCTGATTCCTTTTCAGACTGAGTGGCTGTAACCTGTCAGAGAGAAGCTGTAAAGCTCTGTCCTCAGTTCTCAGCTCCCAGTCCTCTAGTCTGAGAGAGCTGGACCTGAGTAAGAACGACCTGCAGGATTCAGGAGTGGAGCATCTGTCCTCTGGATTGAAGAGTCCACACTGCAGACTAGAAACTCTCAGGTTGGTGCTCATCTATTTGAAAATTATGAACCTCTAAGTTGTTATTTTCTTCATATATTAATAATTGGATAACTTTTCTATTGAATCTCTTTTAGGTTGAGTGGCTGTACATTGACAGAGAGAAGATGTGAAGCTCTGCCCTCAGTTCTCAGCTCCCAGTCCTCTAGTCTGAGAGAGCTGGACCTGAGTAATAACGTCCTGCAGGATTCAGGAGTGAAGCTGGTGTCTCCTGCACTGAAGAGTCCACACTGCAGACTGGAAACTCTCAGGTTGGTTTTCACTTAATTAAAAAGTATCACCCTCTGAGCAGTTATTTTCTTCCTATGTTAATTATTGGATTTACTTTTTATTGAATCCCTTTCAGACTGCATGACTGTGACCTTTCAGAGAGAAGCTGTGAAGCTCTATCTTCAGTTCTCAGCTCCCAGTCCTCTAGTCTGAGAGAGCTGGACCTGAGTAACAACGATCTGCAGGATTTAGGAGTGGAGCTTGTGTCGCCTGGACTGAAAAGTCCACACTGCAAACTGGAAACTCTTAGGTTGGTGTTCATTTAATTAAAAAGGATGACCCTCTGAGCGGTTCTTTTCTTCCTATGTTAATTATTGGATTGACTTTTTATTGAATCTCTTTCAGACTGAGTGGCTGTGACCTGTCAGAGAGAAGCTGTGAAGCTCTGTCCTCAGTTCTCAGCTCCCAGTCCTCTAGTCTGAGAGAGCTGGATCTGAGTAAGAACGACCTGCAGGATTCAGGAGTGAAGATGGTGTCTCCTGGATTGAAGAGTCCACACTGCAGACTGCAAACTCTCAGGTTGGTGTTCAGTTAGGACCTGAGTAACAATGAAAGTTAAAGCAACATTGTGTAACATTAATATTTTTTTTCTTGTGTTGTGTCCCTACAGTTTCATAGTAATTTACTTCTACACTGCTATCATAAATATCGATACCTCTACACATGCATCTAGCGAGTCAACAACTCTGCTAACAGAGCCAAAGGTGCGAAAACACAAGACATAGCAACCAGCTAATATTACTTAATAGTCCAACAACAAGAAGGCCAGCTCTCTGTCCTGCCCTTTTTTATTTCGCAAAACTCTCTACAACGTCTAAAAGCAAGTCAGAGTTGTCTGGCGGCAGCTCGGCTACTCTGTTCTGTTCTCTTTTTAGCTTCCTTTACTCTTTTCAGCTTACCTTCACTACACCCTGAGGAAGGCTCAAGCCGATGTGACAATCCCCTTTGTCAAGCTCTTCTGATTTTTTGTGCAGATTCCCCACTTGAAAGGGATTTGATGCATCCACCCCAGAATAAAGAACTGGATTTCACTCAGTGACCAAACACTTCTTTTTCCTTTTTTCCTTCTTTTATTTTGGCACACATCAGCAGTTCAATATGAGTTATTGCTTCAGCCAAAGAAGGCATTTGGATTCTTTGTAGGTCCTTAAGCTGCTTAACAGTTTTGTCTTTTCTACCAGTAGCAGTAGCAGAAGCAGGTGAAAAACCTTTAACACAAAGAAAAGAAAATACACATTTTTATCATATTTTTTAACCATTTTTTAAACCCATTTTAACGTTTTTATAATACTATTTACCCATATATAAATGTAGTAATTAAACAGTTTATCATACTTATTTAACATATTTAAAGTGCAATTATTTAAACCAACACCATACATTTTAAAATAGCTCATATTAGCCCTTCATCTCACCGTGTTTGCTACAAACCCTGAAGCAGTATGCACTTTTAACAGTTACCAAACACTACCTCCCCATTGTTTAGTTAAAAAATATTTACAACAGTTTAAACACGTTTGAAATCAATATGGTAAGCAGACAAGTCTCTCAGGCATTAAAGGGTCAAGTGACGCTAGAGTCTCTGTATCGCTGCCGACCGTGTGGCTACAGCTAAGCTAACGTCTATAACAGCAGAAACGGTTTTCAGCAGTCTCAGTTCATTCAGAGCTCCGTCTCTTACCGGCTGCCATTTGGGTGTTGTAGATCAGTTCCGCTTGCTTTAGCTGGCGATCGAGGCAGCTTTTTGGACAGTCTCCTTTCAATTTTGCCGCTCGTCAACTTGTGTTTCCCTTTACTATGTTGTCTCCTTTTTAAAGCCCCGGGCAAAACTCGGCCGGGCACATTGGTTCCGCCCACTTTACCAATCGTCCGCTTGAAACAGCTGCTTGGGATTTAAACCGTTTTTCTCCAGTTTGACTTGACACCCTTTTTGACAGTCTCACTACGTTGTGTATGTGGATCTGCATCTGCACATGGGGAAACCAGACTGAATCAGGATAGGCATGTCCACATCACAGACAGAGACATAGAAGTCCACAGCAGTTATCAGGAGTTCTGCTCTTTATTAAACTTGTTTTAACTGTGATCATATAGTGGAAATTGTTATTTTTAACAAAAGTATGACAATATTTATATAATACCTTGTCTCTCTGACAGTAAGATGACACCAGAATGTATCTTTTCCAGTAACATTACACATTTTTCACATAATTAAAGTCAACATCAAATACAATGACAGTTAGTTGCCCATGGGGAAACCATACCAAATCAGGATAGGCATGTTGACATCACAGACAGAGACATAAAAGTCCTACACAATGCACAGTAAGTCAGAATGGAGAAATAGCATTAGAAGCAATGCAAAATAGGCTACATTTAGCATTCAGCTCTGAGCCTAAAATTAGTGACTCACTAATCACGCTGGGTTTGTACAGGCAGCTTCAACAACAGCAGGACGGAGCAATTAAATGCATTCCCAGTCAAAAATCAATACTAGCGTAAACCTACTTCCTATGCAGCTGCTGCAATATATATGCAGAGGAGGAGAAATCAGTCTCCACAAAATCATCTGATTATTTATTTGTGCTTTAGAATGTAATCACTGCAAAATAATTATAAAATAAGGTTTATTTGTCTCCTACTGGACAATGAAAATGTAAAGTAGCTACACACCATTAGTTCTTGTTGTGTACAGCTAGACTAAAGCCCCACCCATTTCTAGCACTAAGGGTAATTTTTATGTATTGCTCCCGGGTTGTGGCCAGGTCGTACCTGAATTGTCATGACTGTGTGTGTTTGTGGGTGTGTGTGTGTGTGTGTGTGTGTGTGTGTGTGTGTGTGTGTGTGTGTGTGTAGTCTCTCAGGCTGTATGATCTCAGAGGAAGGTTGTACTTCTCTGGCCTCAGCTCTGAGCTTCAACCCCTCCCATCTGAGAGTGCTGGACCTGAGCTACAATCATCCAGGAGACTCAGGAGTAAAGCTGCTTTCTACTTTACTGGAGAATCCAAACTGGAGACTGGACACTCTCAGGTATGGACGGTAGGGTTGGGCGGTAATACGGTATACCACGGGATCTAAAAATAGCAACGGTATCAGTTTCAATACCGTCATTAAAAAAATGCAATGCATTTATATAGGAGACAAGGATTAACTATTAAATTGTGGTGACCCACAAGTAGACTGAAAGAGACACTCACCAAGGTACTGTAGCTTTAAGGGAGAGGTGTTATGATATACGAGTTCCGGGGCTGAATTATGTCAAACAACGACGGTGGTGAAAATGCTAGCGGCGCGGCTAATGTCGGTGCTATCTATGCTGCCACCATCAAGTTACCGGACTTTAGGCAGCACAACCCACAACCGTGGTTTTAGCACATCGAGGCCCAGTTCCAGCTGAGAGGAATAACACAGGACGTTACAAAGTATTTCCGTGTGGTATCGGCCTTAGATGCCTCAACAACAGCCAGGGCTAAGGCGCTGTTAGAGGCTCCTCCGGCTAACGGCAAGTACGACACACTCAAAACATTCCTGTTGGAACTCTTTGAACTGTCGGAGCTGGAGAAAGCAGACCGCCTGCTGTCCTTGAACGGCTTTGGCGACAGCAAGCCGTCCGAGTTAATGGAAAGCTTCCAGCACCCATGCACACCGTAATGGCCGTGCGCTGGCTGTGGAGGCAGACAGGATTTTCCTCGCCAACCGGCAACGGTTTGTCCACGCGCTGCTGCCCCTCCAGCACACGTCTGCCCCGCTTGCACTCCACAAAATATAATTCATGTAATTATGTGTGGTTGTCATCACGTGACAGTGTGGAGGAGAAAGTAGTTTTTTGTAAGTTGTTGTTATGTTATTATTGTTTCAGTATTAGTGTTTGGTAGCCTATTCAGTTTCTGAACGGTGCACAAGCCAACAGTTTGGGGACGCTGTCTGAGCCTTACGTCATAATTTTTAATAAGTCACGGTAATACCATATACCATGGTAAAATAGGGAGGAGGTTTGACGGTATCAAAATTTGGATACCGCCCAACCCTAATGGACGGACGAACACTTTTTTTTTTTTTTGTCACTAACTCTGGTTCATGTTTAATGGAGGATCTAAGTGAAGGAGTATTACAGGGGTTCTCAATCTTATAACACAAACACTGATTTTTACTCAAGGTCAAAAGTCCAAAATGATTCGATTGGCATTAACAAAATAAGATTTAATCAACTTGCATATAAATGTTATGCAACATACATTTAAGTTGAGTACTCACTTTTCCTAATCAACTTTTGTAGTAATACAGGTAGCTGAAATTGGTACCAGTACCAAACGGGACCTTTTTTGGTAGCTTACAAAATAATTGAACTTAATTGAACACTGTTAAGATTTACCGTATTTTCGTTTTTCGGTCAAATGGCCTTTTGAATGGGAGTGCTAGGGGCACTTTTATGCTAGCCTCAAAATAACTATTTTTAAAACACTAAGAAGGCTTGACACAACATGAAACTTTGCTCCAAGTATCACCAGGGGTTCTACACCTTAACAAAAGCATTGACAACATTGTTTGTGTACCCAGAGTTTACTAAAAAGAAAGGTTTTGAGCAACTCACGTTAGCAGTTGTTGTTTACGCTATCTGCCATTTTCCCAGTCAAAAATAGACGATCTCTGAATGTGAATGAACGGACTCCATAGGAGGAAATGTCATTCCTATATGAGGCTCCTTTTTCAACTACAAGGTCAATATTGTGTTTCACTAACGACAAAAAACAAATTATCCATGCATTTATATGGAACTAAGCTTTTGGAGCTTTCCATCTTTACTCTCCTCCCTCGGCTATTTTTGACTGGCTCGATAGACGCCGACCGGAAGAACAACAGCTACAGTGAGTTGCTCAAAACCTTTCTTTTTAGTAAACTCTGGGTACACAAACAATGTTGTCAATGCTTTCGTTAAGGTGTAGAGACCTTGGTCATACTTGGAGCAAAGTTTAATGTTGTGTCGAGCCTTCTTAGTGTTTTAAAATTAGCTATTTTGAGGCTAGCATAAAAGTGACCCTAGCACTCCCATTCAGAAGGCCATTTGACTGAAAAACTAAAATTCAGTAAATCTTAAAAATGGCGATTCTGTCCTAAATATGCTTTTAAACGAAAGTTTGACTCGAGTACATTCACAAAAAGACCCTAGGTTGCATTTTGACGAGAGTTACGCTTTAAGTTAGAAAAATAAGCAAAACCTTTTTTATCCTATTTACATGTAATTTATTTAGACCATTTTACACACCAAACTAAATAAAACCCCTCCAGCCTGTCAGTCTGTCACCAGGGCATAGAGAATGATGTTGTGCATGTCTCTGTCAGGGTGGTAGAGAAGGTTAGGACCCAAATGCAGTTCAAACAGATTTATTTCCACCAGGAATTACACTACAGGCTGTACACAACATGAAACACACAAACAGAAGTCACACTAACAGAAAGTAAGAATCCAACAACAGACAAGGGAAACAGAGAGACTAAATACACAGGGTAATGAACACTAACAAGGGACAGGTGATACAAACAGGTGAAACACATCAGGGCGGGGCAGAACAATCAAACAGGCGGGAAAACAGAAAACAGGAAGTAATCTAGACAAGACAAGGGAGAACAAACAGATTTCAAAATAAAACAGGAAACCAAGCAAAACAGAGAAACAAGACTACCACAATAAAACAGAACAAAATACCAAAACCCTGACAGTCTCAGAGTAAAGCCGCCTACACATGATAGGCGGCAAAACCGCTCTGCGGTGGTTGTTCCATTAATTTCCTACGGGGAGGGCAGCTCAGATTTGCCGCTTTGTGCTGAGCTCAAAGTTCAAATTATTTCAACTTTGACCTAGTTGACGCTGATCGTTCGAAGGTGAAACCAATGAGATAATGGCATGTCATTGCCTAGCAATTGGAAATAGCTTCCTTGCCATCCTTGATGACCTTTACCTGCGCTGCACTTTGCTCTCTGCGCCCTACCTAGCGGTGCACAGAGAGAAAATTGCGTATCATGTTTAGGGGGCTTCAATGTAACCACACTGTGACAGCTTTAGCAGCATTGCCCTGAGTTTGACTTGAAAAGCTGCAGAGTCGACGTAGTCTCACTCCGTCTCATTTCACACTATGATGGTTAAACCTTGCAATTATCCACAGCCCTGGAGTATGAAGTTGATTGTGACTTTGTTTCTTCCTGCAGGGTGGACCATGGTGGACCGCACACACTGAGACCTGGTGTGAGGAAGTGTGAGTGTGTTTTAAGTTTGTCTAAGAGAACTCAGCTGTGTTACACTAGTTTAACCCCTTCCTGGCACTGGAAGTATAATATAAGATGAGGTTACTTACTATTTCAATGTTTTACTGGACAGGATCCTGAGTACTGTACAGTTGATGGTGAATTGGCTAAATCTCCCTTTACCAGTGGATGCTATTATTATAAGCATAATTAACTAGTGAGTAACTATAAAGAAATAATCAAGAAACAATAGCGCGGTGCTTCCACTGTTGAACTACCCAACACACTATGAGCTATATCGGTATTTCCCCAGAAACAAATGTCAAGTATTTTAAATGTAAACCGTAGTAAAATTAAATGTTCAGGACAGCCAGGTAAAATGTATAACACAAAGAAATGTATTCTACTATTCTGGTTTCTCTTTCTGTGTTGTATTCAAATATTTTGTCTTAGTGTTTTTTTCAAGATATCACTTTATGTTATACATAAACATCTTTACTGCTTTTACAGTCTCAAATAAAACTCTAAACACGTGCCAATGCACTTAAAAATCCCTTAGAGAAAATGATTTCTACCAATACATTTCAAGCAAGTGTCCTCTAACCCTTTTTCACTTAAATATGAAACTTTGGCAGTTGACTTAAATTTTACGAAGGTAAGTTACCCTTTAAAATAAAATAAAACTCCTTTCTTTCTCTCACAAGAACACACCAGTTACCACTAACCAGTTTAAGCTTTTTAAATGTTCCAAATGTAACGAAGTGCTTGAGTTTTTAACCTTTGGGGCTCATAAGTTGGAGCAATAAATCCTTAAATCCTTTTTACACCAGACTGACTCAACTTTTTGAAAAACGCAACCTCATGTAATGCTGCGGTGGCCAATCATGTAACTGGAGATCAGACTTGTCAGTGTGTTTTGAGCTCTGGTTTGAGGTGGTGTGAGAGTCCCGTACAGGAAACAGGAAACATCACTGCCTCTGAGGGGAATAAACGAAACACAAGAACTGAACTGTTTCCTCCAACAACAAAACACTCGCTCCTCTCTTTTCTTTCTCTCTCTCCTGTGAAATAAAGCTGCCTTCAAGAGCAGTCGGAAACGTTGAGATCTATAACATTCTGACGGAAAACAGTAACTGTGAAATATAAAGTCTACTCATGCTTTGTTTGGGGTTTAAGAAAACAACAGGATGTTACACACATGGGCTGTTTCAGTGACACTCCCACTGCGGAGAATCACCGGATCGCCCCGTTTCTTAAAGCGTAACTCACACCAAAATGCATCCTAGGGTCTCTTTGTGAATGTATCCGAGTCATACTTTCGTTTAAAAGCATAATTAGGACAGAAGCGCCACTTTTAAGATTGATGGTATTTTCATTTTCGGTCAAATGGCCTTTTGAATGGGAGTGCTAGGGGCACTACTATGATCGCATCAAAATCGCTATTTGTAAAACACTAAGAAGGCTCGACACAACATGAAACTTTGCTCCAAGTATAACCAGGGGCTCTACACTAGGGATGCACGGAATCCAGGATTCGGGTTCGGATTCAGCCGAATAATGAGCTTTTTGACGGGGTTCGGTTTCTGCCGAACCATAGAATTTTTTTCCACCGAACCGAACCCTACGCTTTGCAAAGCGGATTTGTCTTGTGGATGCAAGGACCCTAAACACTCCAAAACATCGCTGCTGTTAAAAACATTTGGTATGAAACATCCTAAAGAATATGAGTTGTGCATGAAGGAATCTACAGACAGCAGCCAAAATGCAGCAACTTCACAGCTAAAAACTGGTGTTAACCAGACAGTGGCTCTCCCGGGCTCTCCGCCGTTCTCTCAGTAAATTAGTCTCCCTACAGTGGGAGTGGAGTGACCGAACGGCCGGCTGCTGCTCGTTAGCTAACGTTAGCTTTCTAATTTTACCCACCCAACATGATTCATCATACACTGGTTAGCGAAAATTTGCCAAACAAAATTGTTACTCATTTGGCGATTGCTTTCCTACGATGTGAAAAGAGCGTGTAAATTCAACATTAAGTTGTTACATTTAACTATTTTAGAGGCTGTGGATGCTGTTTACTTTATTAAAGGTCCAATATGTAATATAGTTACTGTAATAAATCCAAAAATGACCCCAATGCATCATCAGATATTAAGGAAACATGCTAAGTTAAAATACTATCTTTTCTGACAACAATGCTAATGCCAGTATTTTCTCCTTTTGAAATTTCCGTTCCGTGACGGAATTTCTGTTTGTGTTTTGGCCTGTTTGTTGTTATCAACTGCCCAGTTTGTCAGCCAGGCCGGGTTGCCAGATATAAAGTACCTGTAAAAAACGTAAACCCAGTGCACTACAGCTGTAAGGTTAGTACAGCCATGAAAGCAGCAAACAAATGAACAGGATCAACGGAGATTGATTTTACCCGACAAAAAAAACGGCATGTTTCTAATAGCTGCGTGACCAGAGACGTAACAAACCCGTCTGGGTAAATATTGGAGATGTATTTGAAAGATGGAGACAGCTTAGAGCCCAAAAGGACGCAGAGTTGGCTAATTTCCTCTTGAACAGGTAAGCATTAGCTTCAG
Organism: Sander lucioperca; assembly: GCF_008315115.2. Classification (NCBI taxonomy): domain Eukaryota; kingdom Metazoa; phylum Chordata; class Actinopteri; order Perciformes; family Percidae; genus Sander; species Sander lucioperca. The sequence goes on from NC_050173.1 coordinate 3,498,282, forward strand.
GCTAATTTATCACAGCTACTAGGGACGGGCATTTTATGTCATTTCAACATTTGTGTAGCTACTCACATTGAATTATATAGCTAGAGTACCTGAGTTGGTTACTCACAAAAACAACTGAGACACAGCCAGTGAAGTGATCCCGACTGGTCCTGGCTAACGCCACCATGCTAACCCTGCTAACAGCTAATGTTAACGGAGGACCAGGCAAGCAGCCACGGCTGTTTACAACGTGTAGCCTGTTCAGCGGCTGTAGCCGACAACGGTGAGTTATTTGAAGCCAAGAGAGGGGTGTTGTAAATCAGAAAGAGAGGACCTTGAGTTTGCAGTGTGTTTAGCAATTGTTGCCGTAACTCTAAGCCAATAAAGTGTGTTCAGTTGGGTGGAGAGGATGGCAAGGTAATGGTATTTTTAGCGGTTCCTATCGTAATTCTAAGCCGAGGAAGTGTGTCTGTCTGGTGTGTGTAGAGGATGGCGAGGTTGTGGGATTTTTAGCAGTTTCTATGGTAATACTAAGCCGAAAAAGTGTGTCTGTCAGTTGGGTACAGAGCTCCACGTGAGCACGGGCTTTTATGACTGTCAATATAGCCAGCATCTAACGTTAGCTACTCCGCTGTGCTGTGGAGTAATGTCTGGCTATGTGAGACAAGCGTCTAGCAACATTGTTGTGGATGCTCCGGTATCAGCCTGGCAACCAACGTGAACTTCGAGTCTGGGGAGGGAGGGGGGACGGGGGAGACGACTGTCTCCAGTATTTTGAATTTGTACTGCAGTAACTATTTTAAACACTAGCTGTCAGTATTACATATTGCACATTTAATGTGTTTACTGTGTTAATGGACTGAGGATGGGAGGAGGATTCGGTATTTGGTTTCGGATTCGGCAGAATCTTAACCAGTGGATTTGGTATTCGGCCGAACCCCAAAAATCTGGATTTGGTGCATCCCTACTCCACATTACATTACATTACATGTCATTTAGCTGACACTTTTATCCAAAGCGACTTCCAATTGCTATATATGTCAGAGGTAACACGCCTCTGGAGCAACTAGGGGTTAAGTGTCTTGCTCAGGGACACATTGGTTGATGTATCGCAGTGGGAATTGAACCCAGATCTCCCACACCAAAGGCATGTGTCATATCTACTGCGCCATCACCACCCTACTCTACACTCTCACTTTAGCAGTTGGTTTCTCCGCTCGCTGCCATCTTCAGTGAAAAAGAGTCGATCTCTGAATGCAACGTAACAGGGAGGAGAGTAAAGATGGAAAGCTCCTAAAGATTAGTTCCATATAAATGCACGGATAATTTGTTGTTTTGTCGTTAGTGAAAAACAATATTGACCTTGTAGTTGAAAAAGGAGCCTCATATAAGAATGACATTTCCTCCTATGGAGTCTGTTCAGACACACTCGGAGATTGACATTTTGTCTTTTTCACTTTTTTCTTAAAAGTGGTGCTTCTGTCCTAATTATGCTTTTAAACGAAAGTTTGACTCGGGTACATTCACAAAAAGAGCTTGGTTGCATTTTGGCGATAGTTGCGCTTTAACGAAGAAGAAAACAGCCGAGTAGAGTCAACGAGCTGGATTAGATGGAAAAAAATGAAACGCAGCACTGAACTGCTTCCTCCAACAACAAAGCACTCGCTCCTCTCTTTTCTTTCTCTCTCTCCTGTGAAATAAAGCTGCCTTCAAGAGCAGTCGAAAATGTCGAGATCTATAACATTCTGATGGAAAACAGTAACTGTGAAATATAAAGTCTACTCATGCTTTGTTTGTGGTTTAAGAACACAACAGGAAGTTACACACATGGGCTGTTTCAGTGACACTCCCACTGAGGAGAATCTCTGGATCTCCCCGTTTCTTAATGAAGAAGAAAACAGCCGAGTAGAGTCAACGAGCTGGATTGATGAAACAGCTAACACTGTCCTCCATAGGGCTGTACAATATATGTTTCTTTATCCTCATCTGGATATCAAATGCTGCAATAAACACACGGTGAAAAGACACTCAGAGATTTTTTGAGGTAGTTGGAAGAAAAGATCAGTAGAAAACTTTAACACTATAAAATGTAACTGCCTTTTATGTTCAACTTAATGTTCAATTGGTTCAATACAAGAATGTTGGCCAACAAGCAGTTTGGCCTTTAACATCGGTTTATTCATTGTAATAATATTGTTATTGCAATATTCAATCCAGACCATAGGCGGTGCAGATATGACTAGGCTACATAATTTTTACCGTGTGTGTGTGTGTGTGTGTGTGTGTGTGTGTGTGTGTGTGTGTGTGTATGTGTGTGTGTGTGTGTGTGTGTGTGTGTGTGTGTGTGTGTGTGTGTGTGTGTGTGTGTGTGGTAAGATGTGTGTGGTGTATTTGGCCTGCTGCATTACTCTTCTGCAAATATAAGCTCCTGTATGAAAGCTGCAGTAATGGTTGTCTAAACCTGGCTTGTTGGCTGCTATTTGAAATCTGTTCGGTGAGCTAATCACAGTTTTATGGTGCTGTTGTCTCGGCAACTCTAGTTTTAACTTTAGTTAAAAAACATAAATCAATCTCTCTTGTTCGCTCGCTTAGTAAACTGCGGCAGAGGTGGGTGTGTATCTGTGCATGTGTGTGTAGGCTGTGTGTGTCAAGGGAAACTCTAAATTTCAGAACACCCTCACTTAGGGTTCCCAGACGTCCCGATTTTTAATTGCTTCAGGTCCCGACAAAAGCCTCTCGGGATGCTAAAATGTCCCGGTTTACACCAGGAGCGGCGTGAGCCGGTTTTGCTGTGGCTTCAGCCACGAATGTTTTGAGTGTAGCCCCGAATGTAACTTTGTCCAGTTTATTTATCCGAGGCGAATAGAACGGGCAGCTATGTGCGGGGTCCGACCGTGCTGTATTTGTTGCTATCACCTAGCAACCGTCTCTACATGAGGAAAGCTGTGAAAGGTGAAGTTTTCGGAGGAATCATAGCCAAATCATTCTTATACATTGATGCCATCAACACAAAGTTTAGGAGCGCAATACTAATGATTTAGTTTGAACTTCCTGTGATGTTCCCAGTCTACGGTTCAGACTTAAACACACAGAGCTCTGAAGCAGACCTGTGCGTCGCTTAGTGTCCACTCTCTCTGTAAAATGCAGGGCAGCTTCAGGTTTATGGACGCGCTCTGCTGTCAACATGCTGCGGCAGATGTGTTGCGTTTGAGCTCCGTGTATTTCTGCAGTAGTTTCAGGTTTCCACCTCCGATGTAGAGCGGCGTACAGCCACTTCCCTAAACTTTGTGTCATTCAGAGTCCAGAGACCCAAACGGGGCTCTGAGTCTGTTAGAAGGTCTGAGATCTACCGCATCAGCAGAGCAATCACTTAATGCACAGCAGACTATGGTCCAGGTAGCCTATAGATTATTTTCTGAAATATAGTGACTTTATTCTTGTAATAGCCTATTATAACTTTATTTTTGTCAAAATATCACGACTCCTCCAAATCACAGAGAACACAGATGTACTGTATTTTGAATGTGCACCAAGTTTTGGACATGAGCAGAAATCTTGCTCAAACACATCTGAAATATTACAGTCCAGGAGTTTGTTAATACATTAACAACAAAAGACGCAAAACAGGAGGGAGGAGTAAATGATGCCTATAGGCTACATGTGTGCTGACTCAGATATAATTAGAAAAGTTGATCCAAAATAGAATAAATAGTTGAAAGCAATACAGAATGCCTGAGCCTTACTTCAATATATTCCATTATATTTTCATGTTTGGATCTCACATAAAGATAGACATCGATTCAGAAAAAGGTAGAAATAGGTGCATAAGAATTCACCAGAATGCAGGAAGTGAAGTGTTTAATGCTCAAAATGTTCAATAAATCATTTTAATTATTTTGGTGTTATTGGAATAAATAACACTTCAAAAAATAATTTTTAGAAAAAATCTCACACTAAACTGAAAAAGGCTGTTTTACAGGAAAAAACACGGATTATTAGATGAGGAGCCTACAATCAAAATAATGAAGTTACTGTCTGTGTCTGACCTGGGATGGCACATGTTCACATTAAAAAGCGTGTGCGTGCACGAGCACTACGGTGACGCGCAAAGTGTCCCGGTTTTACTTCCGGGAAATCTGGTCACCCTACCCTCAATGAAACGTGGAGCGACCCCATAGCACCAGCAACAGAAGATCTCTGGAGCCTCCACAGCCCTAGTCCTCCAGTGAAGTCCTGGTTTCTCCCGGTCCTCGGTGAAAGCTGCGGCTGGTGTTTACAGCTGACTGTCCCTCACGGCGGCGCTAGCTTAAACGTCAACAGTTAACAGTTAACACTTTTCAAAACTAGTGAAAACAAAAACACAGCTAACCTGCCTGAACTTCAGTTAAAACTACGGGATAACAAGTTACCAAACTGAGAGTTGAACACGACTGTTAGCTGTAAAAATGATACTTGTGCCAAAACTTTAAAGTCCATTAGTCTCCAAACATCAGTCAGCTGGACATTAAAGTTAGTTTTTCTCTCCTCTGCTGACTGCATGTTTCTCCCTCCAACGTGCTCTACATGTCCTCTCTGACTTCCTCCTTTCTTTTCTACTCCCCAACAAAGTCATCTGATTGGCTAGGAGTGGAGCTATACAGGAAATAATTCACTTAGATTACTCCACTGAAAATACATTACACTTCACCTCAAAACAAAGGATTATGGGAAATGTAGTTTTCATTGTATTTACCCAGTTATGAACTGAAACAACATTTATTCATGTAGTTAACTGTATAAAATAAACTCTTTATTTATATTTATTTAACAGTATTTGTGATTTTTAGATTTTCTTGCCTGAAGTATGAAGATAAATTTCTCTTATGAGATAAGTTTCTGTTTTTGTGGCTGGAAAGATGTTAGAACTATGTAATCCACAAACAGAACAAACTGAACACGTTGATCCAACAGAACTAATAAATATAATAATAGATTTGGATCATCAGCTGTCATCATCGGGTCAACACGAGGACAAGAAGCTGAACATTGTTGACATGTTGACTCTCATGTTCACTAACTGTTCATGTTGTTAGAACTGGATTGTTAAACATCACTCACAGCTGGATATGAAATGAACGTTTGAATGGTTTTCTTTCAGTTATTGTCAGTGAAGTTGTTAATAAATCATCAGATGATAACCTGCAGCTGTATTGTGTCTTGTTCTCTCCATCAGATGTCTGTGAACTGGAACTGGACACAAACACAGTAAACAGAAAACTCAAACTGTCTGACAACAACAGGAAGGTGACACATGTGGAGGAGCGTCAGTCATATCCTGATCATCCAGACAGATTTGACTTCTGGGCTCAGCTGCTGTGTAGAAATGATCTGACTGGTCGCTGTTACTGGGAGGTCGAGAGGAGAGAATGGGTTAATATAGCAGTGAGTTACAGAGGAATCAGAAGGAAAGGAGACAGTGAAGACTGTAGGTTTGGATGGAATGATCAGTCCTGGAGTCTGCACTGCTCTGATGAAGATGGTTACTCTGTCAGGCACAATAAGAGAAGAACAAACATCTCCTCCTCCTCTTCTAACAGAGTAGCAGTATATGTGGACGTTCCTGCTGGCTCTCTGTCCTTCTACACAGTCTCCTCTGACTCACTGATCCACCTCCACACCTTCAACACCACATTCACTCAACCTCTTTATCCTGGGTTTGGGTTCTGGCCTGGTACCTCAGTGTCTCTGTGTCCTCTGCAGGACTGAGAGTCTCTCCTGTGGACAGAAACACTGACTGAAGATCAGCTGCTGAAATCAAAGTTCAGTCTGTTCACCATCACACACACTCTGCACTGTGAAGCAGATCTGAGACTCAAACACAAAAACATTCATCTGATTTCATCTCTGGGATTATCAACATTTGAACTGTTGGACTAAAAACACTTCATGATATGTAACATCTAAAAAATAATCAACTGGTATTGGTTACTATTATGTCCTTTATATTTATTTTATATTTCTAAATGCTTTTAATAAAATCTCTACGTTTCATCTTGAGGGAGATCATTTGTTCATTTGATCATATCATGATTTCATTCATCAGTTGACTCTCTTTACTGAGATTGATACAATTCCCCCAATAATCTTTTAGCTTCAGTCTTCATCACAGACTCCAGCAGTTTTGGACAGTACCGAAGCCAAGTGAATGTAAAATCAATCTGAGCATCACAGCTAACTGTTTTAGACACAGATATGGTAATAATAATGCTCCATAATGCTGTCAGATTGCATTTTTTTTATCGTCCCATTTTCTTAAGAGGAGGAGCCCTAAACCTCCTGCCAAATATGGTCACCCAAGTCTTTTCACCAACCTGGGGAAAAGTGCCCAGTGTTGTTAAACAGGAGGAATGTGAGGTAGAACAACAGCCTGTCAACTGCTACTGTTGATTCTGCATCAAGCTGCACAGTTTGGACATGTGCAGCTAACTGACTGCAGCTGGAACATCTGGTGGAGCATCACAGCTGTCTAAAAACAAGGACAGATGTTAATGACTGCTACACTTGATTATATCAATAATTCATAATCAATTAGCCTTGTGTGATGACAAAAACCAAAGTTTCTAAATGTCTGACTTGTTTTCATTCCTGCAGAATGACTCCTCAACAATAACTCCCATCCCAATACTGACCTTACTTCCTTCACCTTTTAATGGTTCTGCTATTACCTTCTGCTTTGGTAGCACTAGGGTTACAACCTTTCTGCCTAATGTCTGTCTCATCTTATTGCTTTTCCCGTCTTTTATTCCTGTTGGCCAGTCAGACTCTTAAAGTTTGGATTTTAGTTCTCTTACAAGCCAGTAACTGACACTCTGCAGATATGATAGTTTTGTCATTGTGGAACAAACAATCCTTCATGTACATAGACTCTTTGTCCCAAAAACTCTAAGGATTAATATTATTATAACATCTAATTTCATTTTACTTTGTAGTTTGAATTGAGGATTTAAAAGTATAAAATGTGTGCAGCAGGAAACAGACCAGGTCAGATAGCAAACAGCTGATTTATTCATCTGACTTGTAGAATAACCTCAATGATTGAATTGTTTGAAATGTCTGGGAATGTGGAACAACTAAATGCAAAATGAATGAAATAAAACAAGGCCACATGCTGATTATTTGTGAGTTGATTTGATGGATTTATTCTTCCTGTTGTGTCTGTGTTTAAACTCCTAATTAAAAGGTAAAGTTTCCATCCACTAAAAGTTCTGTTGTTGCTGCTGACAGACTCAGATTATTATTCTAAGAGTCTGACAACATTATGAAAGGATCCCTACAGAGATAGACCTTTTAGTTAAAGAGTAAGATCCTTTTAGTTTAACATGAAACAGCCCCGAAATCTCCATCACCAAACCCACCAGACTCCATGTAAATAATCAGGACTTTTAGCATGTATAGAGCCAGCATATCTCCACATGGAAATGTGTGAATTAAGAGTTTATTTCAACCAAACCAGAGTGGTGATTGTTGTTGGAACAGTTGATATATATTTTTTCTTTTTCTATCGACTATAAATGAAGTGTGTTTAATAATCATGAAATTGCTATTTTATTTAAATGGAGTCTGGTGGAAACATACATTTAAATGCTTACATTATATTTAGTTATTTCTCTTTATACTTACAAATTGTTTTAATTATTTAAGTGCTGTACATTATTTAATACTCAAGTAAAGTACAAGTACCTCGAGTTAAGTCCAGTACTTGAGTAAATGTACTCAGTTCCAGTCCACCACTACCTGATTCATTGACTGAATGTGTATCTGTAGTTCCCCTCCTGACCTCGAGGTGGAGGCCTTCTTTCATTTTAAACTTTTAATCTGAAAATCCCTGACTTGGAGGAAACCGGAAGTCTCGTTGCTTCACTGTGCTCTCGAGCTGGCGGCGGGATAGTTGTGTAGTTTATTAGTGAGTTTTAAACATAGACAGTATAAGAACGGTTTGAAGAAGACAGAGCTCCAGGTAAACCCGCACACACACACTCAGGTAAACACTTTAATAACTGTTCTTTTACACGGCTATCAAAGCGAATAGAAGACAGAGCTGCGCATGCGTTAGCTTCCCATTCTGCTGTTGTTAAGATTCAGGTAAACAGAACGTCCGTTGCTGAGCAACAGTGTGCTCCGTTAGTGTCTCCTCTATAGTTCGGTGGGCTCGGTGAGATTCGGGGCTGAAGTTGTAACATTGTTGCATTTTTCATTTGGTTCGGTTTGCGTCACACTGCACTTTATCAAACGCAGCAAACACTGTAAACACACGTCACGTGGTGGAAGCAGTCGCTTGTTGATTGGACAGAATATCAGAGGGAAACTCTCCGAAATAATGAAGCTCCACTACATTTCTACCGTGTTGGCTTCTCTGGTTCTGCTTTAGTGTTTGTCATATTTTAGAGTGTAGTATCTGAACATTCTATAACGTTCTATAAACTTTGATTTAAGATTTGTTATAAGGGATTCCTATGAACTTTACCCTACTTTTTCGGAAACATCTGGAAAGTGTTATCAGTGGGGCCTCTGAAATAGGGGTGTCCTTGTTGGCTCAGTTCCATGTGGATTGTAGCCATTGGTCAGAAGTCTTGTTCCCAACCCCCATCTATGACATGAGTTGATTGTGTAGCTAGGAAGGAAATGGAACAGTTTTCCAGCCTCTGCTTTGAGTTTTCCGACTGTTGTTTTAGTTGTGTGTGGATGTGAGGAAAACGAGAGGAGACAGCAGCTCCTGAATATCTCTGCTGCTTTGATTTGTACTGAACAGAATCCAGAGTGAGTCCAGCAGCCCCAGTGGACATCTGCTGGATTTCAGGACAAGAGAGGAATGGAGGAGGACAACCAGAACCTGGAGCAGCGGAGCAACAAGGTCCCCAGAAGACAAGCAGCAGACTGGGACTCTGATACCAGCCATGTTCAGGTCAGTGTTCAGGGGGGTATCGTACAAAAGTAGAATTTATAAATCCAGGATAACTGATAAAGCCAGGCTTGACCTAGTCTAATCTGTGCAGCCTGGCTTGGTGCGTTTCACGAAGGCCAAGTCAGGCTGAGGAGGAGAGACTAGGTCGAGTCAGGATGAGGAGGAGAGACTAGGTCGAGTCAGGCTGAGGAGGAGAGACTAGGTCGAGTCAGGATGAGGAGGAGAGACTAGGTCGAGTCAGGATGATGAGGAGAGACTAGGTCGAGTTAGGCTGAGGAGGAGAGAAGAGGTCGAGTCAGGCTGAGGAGGAGAGACTAGGTCGAGTCAGGATGAGGAGGAGAGACTAGGTCGAGTCAGGATGATGAGGAGAGACTAGGTCGAGTCAGGCTGAGGAGGAGAGACTAGGTCGAGTCAGGATGAAGAGGAGAGACTAGGTCGAGTCAGGCTGAGGAGGAGAGACTAGGTCGAGTCAGGATGAGGAGGAGAGACTAGGTGGAGTCAGGATGAGGAGGAGAGACTAGGTCGAGTCAGGATGAGGAGGAGAGACTAGGTCGAGTCAGGATGAAGTAATTCAGATAGATGAGCGTTCACATCTTTCCTCAACAGACTGCAAGGTTGATAACAGATTTACTGATGCTAAAATGGAGAATAATCATTGTTCATACTTTATACAGAGTGAGCAGCAGCTTCTTGTGGAAGTATGATAACGTCAAACACATTATTTGTAAAAAAGAAACACGGCCGCTGTAATGAAATGGCGAGAGAAAGCGTGGCAGACGATCACGGACCTAGGGCTGCAACTAACGATTATTTTAATAATCGATTAATCTGTCGATTATTTTTCTGATTTATCGATGAATTGGATAAAAAAACAAAACAAAAAAGCTATAATTTACATCAGCTCAATACATACATACTTGTTGTTTTAGTTACTAGTTGTGTAAAGGTAAGTAACCCAAAGAGCAGATACAGACAAAACACACAAACACACACACACACACACACACACAGCGCCTAGTGGGGCTCTCCGATGCTCGGAGGTGAGCCGGCCGCTGGAGGAGATGTGACGGTGAGGACCGGTTCAACGTCTTGGTCAGCGACATGAACTCGTAGCGGCCGTTGGAGCTTCCGAGCACCGGGCTTCCACCGCTGAGAACGGGGTTTTCAGCTTCAGGAGAAGGCATTTTAAAAGTTAATCCTACCAACGTAGACACTAGGCGTTATGTAGTTGACCTGCAGTGAATTGTCTGCAGTGCTGCACAGGTTGTTAGGGTTAGGGTTGTTGCCATGTTCCGATTGTTCTCATCTCAGTTTTGCCGAGACAAAATAGACATGCCATTTCAAAAATCTTTCATTTGTTGTCAGAAATATCATGTTTTCAAAAGCATCACACAAATTTTATGTGACATATTTACAGTAGGCAACTGACTGCAAGCAGGCCCATCTGGACACAAACCAGCAGGCTTATGTGCCGGGGCTGAGCCGCGGAGAGCCCCGGTCCAATTTAACCACTGGTCTCTCCGATGGTATTTCCTCTACCTCCGCTCTGCTCTGCTCTTTTTTTATTTTATTTTATTTTTTTTCCCTTTCGCTCCACGCTCAATTGGCGTAATAGTCACACGACACAACGAATCGATAATGAAATTTGTTGCCAACTTTTTTTAATAATCAAATTTTAATAATTTTATCGATTCGTTGTTGCAGCCCTACGCGGACCGACTGAATGTGTAAGCAGCCTAAAAATATACATTAACTGACCACTGCTCTGAACTGAACCCATCATAATCATACCATTCAAGGATTAGGTTACTAATCATTGGCACAAATTAACAGTTGTACTCTTTGCCTTAAAAGTAAGAAGAAGATAATGTTACTCAGGAAATTTACCATGAAGATCCATTTTCTACAACACTAGAATATGATGCATAAATATCTCTTTCACTCTGTTCCTCTCTCTCTCTCTCTCTCATGGGCTAAAATATAAATGTCCTAAGTCATATTAACTTCCACTGCTCACTTTTAATGCAAAGTGTACAACTGTTCATTTTTGCAAATGACAAGTGACTCATTGAATGGTTTCAGTTAAGAGCAGTAGTTCATAAATGTATATTTTTAGATATATCATTCAGTCGGTCCTCTATTATCTGCCACGCTTTTTCTCACGTGTTTGTTTTTACAGAGGCTGAGTTTCCTTCTCTACATATTATATGATTTGCTCCCTCGTATATATGGACATAGAACAGAAAGACACTGAAGACATTGGACTCTAAAATCTAGAAACTATAAAGAGAATGAAGTGATAAATATAATGCACACTGTAAACATGAATGTACACGCGGTCTCACACATGCACTTACTCCTACATTCTGGGATAGGAGATAAAACGCTTTAGCTTGTTTGCATTTCTGTAAACCAATCACAATCGTCTTGGGCGGCTCTAAGCTCCGGACGCAACGACTTTGGCTCTGCTTTATAGTCTCAGGAAGGAAGTTGTTTAGGTGGAAAATTTTCACCCTGATAGAAGAAACGCCATCTGCATGTTGACAGAGAGCAGACACACACACACACACACACACACACACACACACACACACACACACACACACACACACACACAGAGGTGCGGACAGAGCGAAGTTACTCTAGGATAAATAGGTTTGAAATTATTTTTACAACTGAAATTAATTACATCTGGTGATTTTCTGGTAAATGAACTGTCGTTGATTGAGGCTACTGTGCATGTAGCTTGTAGCTCCAGTTAATGACTTTTGTGGCTTACATTTTAGTAGTTACTTCAGTTTGAATGCAGGAGATACTTCACACTCTGAAGTCCTATGGATTGGTCACCTCATCAGCCCTTGCATTTTCTCCATTCAAACAGAACATTTGAATCTAGTAAAACATGGTAAACTATAATTCTCTCCCACCTCCCATTAGTTCTTCTAACCCTTGTATCATTATCTCTGCATGTTTCCCCCTTGGGTCTACCAAAGGAGCCCTCAGCAGACGTCAAGCTGGCGACCGGAGCAGGAAAGAAGGGCAAGAAGGCCGAGGAGGAGGAGCAGCCTGCAGCTCCTCCTGCAGCTGCAGCAGTGAAGGAGGAGGAGGAGGAAGAGGAGGAGTATGTGGTAGAGAAGGTGTTGAACCGCAGAGTGGTGAAGGGAAGAGTAGAGTTCCTGCTGAAATGGAAGGGGTTCTCTGAGTAAGTATGAGTCTATAATATTAATACTTCGTGTTCTTTCCTGATATATATATATACAGTATATATATCAGGAATAGGCAATTAGAGTGAGAATGTATTGCCTAAAAACAAAGCCTGAGGAGATTTTCTTTTGTCTGCACTCACCTTTCCAGTGAGGATAACACATGGGAGCCGCAAGACAACCTGGACTGCCCCTACCTCATCACCGAGTACATGCAGAAACACAAGGAGAAGGAGGAGAAGAAGAAGGAGGGAAACAGGAAAGTTGACAGTGAGGCCTCGGGAGACTCAGAAGAGCGAGGGAGCAAGAGGAAGAAGGGGGAGGTGAGCGAAGGAAAGAGGTTACTCCAGACTGAAGAGTCCCAGAAATCTAATCTCAATATGAATGAATATTAATACAGTGCAAAAAAGGGAGGAATTTAAAAGATTTATTAAAAATCTGATAATAACATATATATATATATATATATATATATATATATATATATATATATATATATATATATATAACAATAACTTATTTCACTAGTAAATTGCTGTTAAACGACAAAAACAGATGAGAAAAGGGTATTTTACAATAACTTTGAATGCACCACGAGGTTTACCCGTTTCAAGTTAACTTAACATTTAGGATATATTGTGCAGCCCTAGCTCCAACTGTTAATTTGTGCAAATGATTAGTAACCTAATCCTTGAATGGTATGATTATGACGGTTTCAGTTCAGAGCAGTGGTCAGTTAATGTGTGTGTGTATATATATATATATATATATATATATATATATATATATATATATATATATATATATATATATATATATATATATATATATATATTTATTTTTAACATTTATTAAAACAAGATCCTTGACAAGGCGTCTCACACAACATGGTACAGAAACAGGTAGTATTGACATGCACTTATATACCCAATAATCAACATGCTACTACGAACACACAGGAAGTGAGAGGTTGCTTTCCTAATTGCAAGTCCCCGGTCCTAATTCAGCACACTATTCTCTTGCCAAATACTGTATGACAGGCAACCATCTCTCTAAATAAATAACCATCCTGAATTGTAGTTTTGCAGTTATACTTTCCAGACAATTGACAGCTTTGACTCTTTGGGACCACTGGTCTAGGGTGGGTGGGTGGGGCTTAAGCCAGTTTCTCGTAATCATTTTATGTGCTACTGACACCGGAGCTCTGAGCATATACAGTTTGTTTTCTCCCAACCCTCTTAAATGCATGTTCCCTAAAATTAATCTCTGTGGTTCAACTAATATGTTCAACCCTACTATCTCCCCAGTTACTCTCATTACCTCCTTCCAGTATATTTGTATTTTTGGGCAGTCCCAGAAGATGTCTGAGAAATACCCAATTATTCCACACCCTCTCCAGCACAGGGGGCTAGACCTCTTGTCCTAGCCATATATAAAAAAGGGTGTTTTGAAATACAGCATTCTCAACTTCCAGGCAAATTCCCTCCAATTTGGACTATTTAGGCATTTATGCCAAGACACCTGGACTTTTCCCAATCATCCTCCGGAATAATGGTATCGGCCTCCAGTTCCCATTTATTTTTCACATCTAATGTATTATCTGCCAAATCCAAGCGAATTCTGTTGTATAGACTAGAAATTATTCTACTTGTATGCTTTTTATCCTCCACCGCTTCGATCCAATACTGTTCAAAATTAGACATTGAATTTTTAATTTTGCCCCATTCTTTATGTGTCGTCAAATAATGCCATATTTGAAAATACCTAAACAATTCGTTAGGCTCAGTTCCATATTGGGTTTGAAGTTGTGAAAAAGCCCTGAGTGTCGTACCTTCAAATAGTTGATTTACTGTGGTCAGACCTTTCCCTGCCCATCCCACAAATCCTCTGTCCATTTTTGCCGGTAGGAAGTCACTAATGGAAGCTATATTGGTTGCCCTAGATAAAGATAGTGGCAAATTCAACATTTTTTTCATCTTTGTCCATACCCTTAGGGTATAGATTACCCATTCATTTTGTATCTTTGTATTATTGTATTATGTATTTTTTGCCACACCTTTGCCTCCATAAAAGGGAGTGTCAAGATTAATACCTTAATTACAGAACTTTGTTCTATCTGTACCCATTTTGTGTCCTCATCAAGCCTAATCCATGAGATCAAAATTCGTAATTGTGAAGCCCAGTAGTAGCTCCGTAGATGAGGTAAAGCTAAGCCACCCTTCCCTTTAAATGATTGCAAGACTTTCAGTCATACCCTGGGCCTTTTATTCTGCCAGATGAATTTAGAAATAAGCCTATCCAGGAATTTAAATGTAGATATTGGGACCGTTATAGGAAGAGAGCAAAAGAAAAACAGCAGTCTCGGCAGTACATTCATCCTGATAGTCTCCACCCTGCCTACTAAAGACAAGGGGAGCATTTCCCATGTTTCCAGGTCTTTTTTTATCTGAAAGATAAGTTTATCGTAATTAGCTTTGTATAATTGAGAGGAGTTAGGCGTCAGGATAACCCCCAGGTACCTGAAGCCCGTTCTTGACCATCTGAATTTTGTCTCCTTTTCCAACTGTTTAGGCCTTTCACCTGATATCATTATTGCTTCAGATTTCCCTTCGTTAACCTTGTACCCCGAGACCTCCCCAAAGTTCCTCAGACATTGCAGGAGCGCAGGAATAGACGATACCGGGTTTCTAATAAACAAAAGAACGTCATCTGCAAACAACGATATTTGTGTATCTCACCCCCTCCATCTATTATCCCTTCAATTTGGTCATTCTTTCTAATCATTTCTGCCAGCGGCTCTATACCCAATGCAAATAAGATAGGGGAGGCTGGGTTTCCTTGTCCAACACCTTTCTTAAGTTCCAAAAATTCAGAACAATATCCATTCACCCGGACTCTGGATATTGGGTCCTTGTTTATAGTATTAATCCACCTAATAAATGTTGCATTATATCCCATCTGTTCCTTAGTAAAATTGAAATATGCCCAATCGACCCTGTCGAACGCTTTCTCAGCATCAAGGCTAAGAAGCATTGACGGGTGGGTATAGTCTCTTGTTAATGACTGTAAATTTAAAGCCCTTCTAATATTATTTGCACTATGCCGACCTGGTATGAATCCAGTCTGGTCAGGATTAATTAATTAGATATTTCTGCATTCTGTGTGCCAGTATGGAACTAAGAATTTTGACATCAATACCTAGGAGGCTAATTGGCCTGTATGAGCCACACTCCAATTGGTCCTTCCCCTCTTTATGAATAATGGTTATTATAGCCTCTGACCAGCTCTTGGGTGGGTCATTTTCACCTAAGGCATAGTTAAAAACCACACAAAGTTTTGCTGTTATCTCGTTCATGAACGTCTTGTAAAATTCGCAGGGGAAGCCATCCATCCCAGGGGACGTATTGTTCTTCATAGATTTGATGGTCTCTCTTATTTCACTTTCCATAGTTGGGGTTGTTAGTTGTATTGCCTCTGCCTCTGTTAGTTTTGACAGCTTAATCTTTTTAAAGATTTCCCTCAACTCAGCCGTCTTATTAGACCCTTCCGGTGCGTCGTAAAGGTTTTGATAAAATGATTTAAATGCCTTCGCCACTTCTGCTGGGTGAGAGACTTCAGCTAAGGACGTGGGGTGTTGTATTTTGGACACTATACGATTTGACTGCTCTTTTCTCAGCTGAAAGGCCAGTAGGCGGCTCGCTCGATTCCCCATCTCGTAATATCTCTGATTTGTGTATCTGAGCGCACCCTCGGCTTTGTGCGTAAGTAAATCACCTAAAGTATCCCTGCAACCTTGAAGTTGTATCCACGTACTAGGGTCCCTGGTGGCTTTGTGCTCACGTTCTAATCTTTTAATGTCACTTTCCAATTGTGCTTCCTTTTCAAGTTTCTGTTTATTTAATTTGACTGCTATTTAAATACATTTACCTCTCAGCACCGCCTTCGCCCCATCCCAAAGAATAGAGGGGGAGACTGACCCATTATCGTTTATTGCAAAGTATTCTTCTATCGTTTCTTTTAATTTTTTTTTAATCGCTGGATCTGTAAGCATGGAAACATTCAATCTCCAGTATTTAAAGTGCCTGTAAAAGCCTAGATTTAAAGTCATTTTTACTGGGGCATGGTCAGACAGGGTAATAGGTTCTATAGTACACTCTTCCACCATATGAAGACACAGTTTGGAAATACAAATCATATCGATCCTGGAATATGACCCATGTACGTTGGAAAAGAAAGTGAAGTCCCTCGTTTTGTTATTTTTAGCTCTCCAACTATCAATTGGTCCCAACTCTTCCAGCATGTATTTTGCCGTTTTAGATTTTTTATTAGGGGGTCCATGTACCACGGGCAGTTTGTCTAATTTTAAGTTTAGTACACAACTGAAGTCGCCCCCTAGAATAATTATTTTAGCTTTATTTATCATTTTTATTATTTATCTTTAGCTTCCTTCGCCAATATGGATGATACTTCTTTAAAAGAATTAGGATCATCTTCATTTGGGGCATAACTATTCATAATGGTTAAGTTAGCCCACCTAGTGTACCTATGATCATGATATATCTGCCCTGTTTGTCCTTCACTTCCCTCTGTACAGATAAACTGACTGTTTGACTGATCAAAATCGCTACTCCTCTTTTCCTGCTATTTGAGCAAGATGCAAAAAACACCTGCTCAACCCATTCTCTCCTCAATTTCTTATGTTCTGCATCGCTCAAGTGGGTTTCCTGTAACATAGCTAATGAGCATTTGTGTTTTTTTAGCTGTCCCAATATCTTTCTTTTTATCGGGTGGATAAGCCCTTTAACATTGTAACTGACGATCTCTAGATTCAACATAAGGTAACATTGTTTCCGTACAATATTTCCATCTATCCCCTTAAGGAATTCTTCCTCCTATCAAAACACCTCTCTGTGTTGTTTGACCACTCTTGCATATCACACCTGTGTGCAGACTTTACAAACATAGATAGAACAAAATCAACATTTCAAACTCCCAAAAGCCCAGCTGGTCTCAAAAGTGTACCCAGCCCCTGCTGTATTGTAGGCAGAGAGTTGTGACTCCTAACCCTCTCGGGGGAGCCGGCACCAAGTGCCCTCCAATCCACAAACCAAAGAGGAATATATGTCTCTTGGTTAGAAAGTAACTGCATCATGAGTCTCCTCACCATGAAAACAGAAAAAAGTGGGAGAGTTTAGCACTTCCTCAACCTCTTATTTACTCATAAATTAAATGATAGTCTTTGTACAGTGTGGTTAACTGTTACAGGAACATCACAACGGAAGAAGTCTAGGTCTGTAACACCTTAATTGTCATCGTGGTATATAGGCCTAGTTATACTCAAATATAATAGCTTAATAACCTGTGTTCCGTGTTCTCCCCACAGAAAGGGCAACCCAGTGTACAAAGGATATTACTCGGTATTCCACATTTGTTTATTTTCTCACAAAGGGTAAACAGGTAATAAACCTGAAATAATAAGAAATGCAATGTTTCAATGTTTCATGTGCATACTACAAACAGCACAGCTCCCCAGTTCTTTACCTCAATAGACTAATAACAATAAGAAACAATAAATAACATTAATCAAATACAAATATATAATACTATTATTAATATACTATAATAACAATAATAATCATTTCATAATTTTCATGTACACGCTTCACACTTCAAACATTATGCACCATATTTAAGTCCTACCAAAAGCCTATGCAAGATGCATGCAGTATTTCTGCTAGCAGCTGGAAACTACAGCTCCCAAAATGCCCCGCGGTAAACCAGGAAGTAAAACGTTATTTACCTTAAATACCGGTTCGCGATTCATACTTCATCAGACATTTATAAAGTTAAATACCGGTCCGTGATTCATACTTCATCAGACATTTATAAAGCTAAAGAAAGTAAACACGAATGGACACGTATGGTGCAGCAATGTTATAAGTCTAAATGTTAGCTTTATGTCCCGCAGCTTCGCCACCTCGTCAACTTCTAACTTTTTGGAGCATAGCATTATCTTTATCAGTTAACTACACTGCTTAGACCTACCGGAGCATAGCGTCATCTTTAACATGCAACGGACGTAAACACGGTACAACAGCATAGCATGGCGACAGCAGGCAACATGAAGCGTACATCATAAAAGCAGACAAGAAAACATTTTAAATGAAGAGAGCTTACCAAGTGGCTGCACAGCGGGTTGAAAGTCATTACAAACTAAATGCATCTCGCGCTTCCTTTTCACGTAGTAAACACTGGTCATATGTACTCACAGCACACTCCTCTTAAAGAGGCACTACACTATTGGGCTGCTAAACCGCACACGTTTCTCCATAAGGGTTACTTGTGGCATTTGTAGCTCTGGTTTAAGGTAACCATTTGATTAAACATGTAAATAAGAAATAACAAAACTTCACAAATGACAGAACTCCACAGAAAACACAACAACCTGTGTGTATTTACTGTCCCCTCTCAGTCTTACATTAGAGTCCGCAAATCCGCATCTGACAGCGACTCATCTCCTTTTCTTCCTTTCCGCACGTCCTGCCATGACTCCCTGGAGAGCTCCTGCTCCATTTTCTCTCTCTCGCTCACCTGCACGGAAATCCCCAGCTCCCGGAGCGTAGGCAGCTCCTCGATCAGCGTTGGGAATGCTTTAACTCCTGTCTTCAGGTTGATTCTCAGCTTTGCTGGGAAGCGACATTTGGCCTGGATCCCTTCTTCCTTCAGCTGTTTTATCACCGCGCTGACCTTCGCCCTCTTCATCTGCACTGCTGGCAAGTAATCCTGGTCAAAGTATATAACTTTACCCTCAAACGTGACTTGCTTCTGAGCCCAGGCTTGTCATAACACCGCTTCTTTCACCGTGTAGTCCAGAAACTTTACAATGATGGAGCGTGGCGCCGCTGAGTTGGCTGGTTTAAGCCCCAAAGATCTGTGCGCCCTCTCAGTTTGTAGGTTCAAGTCCGACGGCAACTGCAGCGTAGGCTTGAGGAGTTGTTTTACAAAGCTCGCCATATCACCCCTCTCACTTTCTTCAGGGACCTGATGAATTCTCAGGTTGTTACGGCGCATACGGTTCTGAAGATCGTCACATAGGTTAGTGAGGGCCGCCTCAACAGGTGCCAGAGCACCCTGTCATGGCGCCGGCTAATATCTCCCGCGGCACCAGCCCTGTCCTCCACCTCTGCAGTTCTTTGCTCCAGGACCCCTACTCGCTGTTTCAAGTCTTTTACTGATTCTTCTAGCCTGGAAAGCGATGCTTTCGTCTCAGTAAACGAGTCTTGAGATTCTTTCCTTAATTCTCTCAGCTCCCGGAGAATCTCCACCATACCTTCGTTGTCGCCTGTCTCGGCTGATGCGGGCGGCGCTCCTTTTTTCCCTTGGTGTTTCTCCTGTGAATCTTGTATTTTCCCGGTGTTCCTAGCCAGTCTATTCATACTCCTAGTTGCTCAGAGGACTTAGATTGTTCCAGCTGCATTCAAACTGTTTATAAACTTTGCAAAATAACTAACCACGACTAACTTTTGAGGGAGCGAACACCCGACACGTGTCTCAAAACATGGCGTCACCGGAAGTCTGTAAATGTATATTTTTAGGCTGCTTACACATTCAGTCGGTCTGTGATCGTCTGCCTCGCTTTCTCTCGCTGTTTCATTACAGCGGCCGTGTTTCCTTTTTATAAATAATGGGCCTCATTCACCAATATCTTCCTAAGTTTTCTCTTAAATATGTTCTTAAGAAAGTCCCTGAGAAAAGTCTACGTCGGATTCATGACGTGTTCTTAAGGTGCTGACACACCAAGGAGATTATCGGCCGTTGGACAGTCTGGCGAGGTCAGTGACTCGAGTCTGTTCGGTGTGTCCCGTGCCGTCGTCAGTCTGGGGGGCTGTCGGCGTTCATTTTCGCCGACCTGACATGTTCAGTCGGTGGCAGGGCAGTCGGGACTCACCGGGAAATGGCGAGCGGAATGAGCGTGACTAGAGTCTCTCAAAATCTGACGAAAATCTTTTAAACTGACCTTTGTTGATCTGAAATGAAGACAGATTCAGCAACTGCACGGCCTATTTCTCTCTTAAAATGTTTTCAGAAACACCTTTCAGTGAACTATTTTAGTACAACATGAGATCGTATTCTGAACGGCCGCCATGACAGTCTGGCTTTGAATTTCCGGAGAAAACAAACCCATGTGACGCGTTCGTCCAATCAGCTGCTGGTTGTCATTTCTTGGGCAACAATACAGAGTAGCGGCGCCTGCTGCTATGGAGACGTATTACGTTTCTCAAGTCGGTGTCGCCTCAGTGTGTCCCGGGGCAGTTTTTTGGACCTCGGGACCAGACTGATCATCTCGACTGGCTTTTCTGTCAACAGTCGGCCGTCTGCTTAGTGTGTCCTGGCTATTAAACAACAGAATTGTTCGCACCTGTGTTCTTGTTATTGATGAATCCCACATCTTCGTAATGATGAAATTAAAGCACCTGCCAGTTGTTCCTAATTAGCATAAGAAAATGCCCCCTAAATTTCCATATAAGGACATGACATTTCCTGTGCACCTCCGGGGAAGCGGTAGACTGCGTTCAGGAGATGGTTGTCAGAGTCGCAGATGACTTGTACATTGCAGTGGTGGAGGAAGTACTGAATCTCAGTACTTAAGTAAAAGTACAAATATCCAGACATATTTACTTTAGTAAAAGTAGAAGTAGCCTTCCACAATGACAACCCTACTTGAGTAAAAGTAAAGTTATTCACTTAAACTTATTTGCATATTACCATTTTACATGGTAATATGTCCACTACCACACACAAGGCCTGGCTTTTAAAAACAGTTCCTATCCTAACCAGCTTAAAACAGAAATATGTTGTTAGAATCAGAATGCGGTTGGTTTTATTCATGGATGTATTTTAAGACGGTTTTATTTTCTTTAACCGTGTAAGCAAATAAAGTTCATGAAACAGCGGAAATGGGGAGGAGATGTGAAGAGGTCCAGCCAAATAAATAAGATATGAACGCGTCTTATGCAGCCTGGCGGAGGAGTAAACGACGCTGTGGAGAGAAATAGATGGCAACTATGATTTAAAATCGGGAATAATAAAAAACAAACATTTTCATTTTCACTTTTACCGGAGGCTGTATTACCGAGGGTCAGTGGCGCTGCGGCCGGGCTCTGGAGCACCGGAGTCGGCTTGGAAGGATCGGCGGTGCCCCATATATACTGTATCTATGGCAACCAAACTTCAGTGGTGAGACAAACTTGTGAACTCGCTCTTCCTCATCCTGACTCCACCTAGTCGCTCCTCCTCATCCTGACTCCACCTAGTCTCTCCTCCTCATCCTGACTCGACCTAGTCTCTCCTCCTCATCCTGACTCGACCTAGTCTCTCCTCCTCATCCTGACTCGTCCTAGTCTCTCCTCCTCAGCCTGACTCGACCTAGTCTCTCCTCCTCCCGATCGACCTTCCTCATCCTGACTCGACCTAGTCTCTCCTCCTCAGCCTGACTCGACCTAGTCTCTCCTCCTCAGTCTCTCCTCCTCAGCCTGACTCGACCTAGTCTCTCCTCAGTCGCTCCTCCTCAGCCTGACTCGACCTAGTCGCTCCTCCTCAGCCTGACTCCGGATTTCCACAGCGTGCGTAACGGCTGCAGCGCGGCTCTGCTGCGTGCTCCGCCGTCCGTCAATACCCACCAGGTCCGGATTTGTTGCGGCACAGCTGCGGCCATGACTGACAGCTGTAGTCACGAGGACCCACAAGTTCTCGCAAATTCACGTAGAATAGAACCACAAAACCAACAGCAGTTTGTTTCCATCCAGAGGAGTAGAGGGAAAACAACTCTGTGCTGTGTTTTCAAGGTGTAGTGCAGGGAAATATGATCCACCGTGAGCACGGTGTATTTTATTTTGAAAATTAACAGGATGTTTATTTTGTTTCTGTGCCAGAGTTCTTGTCTTGATCCTGCCGGTAGCTAGCTCGGCCTGGTAGATGCCGACAACAATCTCCGGAGCGCCCGGTCTGGCCATCTCCTCCGGGATGTCATGAGCCGCCTGGAAGGCTCTCGTAACGGCTGTGTTGTATCGTAGTCCTGTATTGATTAGTTCAGTGTGGCTGTACTTGTATAAATATACACCGACAGGAGAGCTAGTAGCCGCTGCACAATCGTGCACCGCCATCTTTGTTGACATTAGTGAATGTGTAGCGTTCCAATGCGTGTTTGAAGTAATTTAAATACTCGATAATGCCAATTTGCACATCGTTAACACAACAATAACGATATTATCGTAGACGATTTATATCGCCCACCCCTACTGTCTGTCTGTCTGTCTGTCCATCTGTTATGCACATTGGCTTTTGTCGCTCTAGCCGCTGGCCCCTCCCCCTCTCACCCTGAGGACCAGAGACAGAGGGCAGCGGAGCTTTGGCAACTAAAATGTGACATACACCTCAGACCCACAAAAATGTGCAAAGTTGCACTTTGGACTGTCTTTGACTTTGAATAAACAAACGACAATTCCCGAATTTAATTTTTACGTTAATCTTGATCGCTATAGCTACGCGAGTACTTTCGGCACAAAGGCACTCTAAAACTTGCCCCGACCACGGCCGTTTTAGCTCAGGGGACGCTTGTAGTACGTAGCTGCGGCTTCTCCGTGTTGCCTGCACTCTGATTCATGTTGGGGTTTTTTCTATCGAAAGTACTCGCGTATCTATAGCGATCAAGATTAACGTAAAAATTGGCCGGAATTCTCCTTTAAGGACGTTTCAGAATCCCACACATGCAAAGCATAACCACAGACAACAAGTGGCAGACAGAGCGTGATGCCACTTATAGGCAGGCTATCTATCTTATAAAGCGAGACGTATCTGTATATACAGTATGTGTGTCCGTGTTTGGGGGGGGAAGGTAACCTGCACATCAGCAGACGCCACATGCAGGACGCTTTAGAACAGCGGGGGGGACTCTTTTCCTGATATTGTATTAAATTGCTGTGAGCTGGCAGAACATAACGTAATCTCTGAGATTATTCCTTCAGAGTTGAACCGGGCAGATACATCAGTTTTCATCAGACTCACCCTGGGTCGGGTTGACGATCCGACACGGGACAACACCGTCTCTCTCTCTCTCTCTCTCTCTCTCTCTCTCTCTCTCTCTCTCTCTCTCTCTCTCTCTCTCTCTCTCTCTCTGTATTTCTATTTCTATTTCTCTGCGTTCACACACACACACACAGTCCGGTTCTGGTGGTTGATGAACACAGATATGTGCTGATTAGCTCTCATAACGGGCCAGATGGGTAGCACACTGCCATGAGTCCATGACGCTAATGTCTGATTACTCCACATTGTCATTGTGATATTTTGTGATTACATTCTGAATCTGCAGCATTTTCTGTCAGGTAAATATAGTAATAATGTCTTCCTCTGATGCTACTGTAGAAGTAGCCTACACTATAAGTCAGTAGTAGGCTATACAGTGGAGGTGCATATTAAGTGGTGTGGGTTCTGTAAGTAATTTTGGGGTAAAATTTTTTTTTTTTTTGGTTTTGATGAATTCTACAAGCAGCAATACTACAGGCCAAGTAATCGCCCGTTCCAAACAGGCACATTTTCAACGGGCACTGCACTAGTTTGTTTAAAATTTAACGAGCAATTTGTTTTTTAGCAAAATACTGAAAGCAGCAGAACTGAGTAGGCTTCATTTTAATATCTGTTAATTTATCACAAGTTATATCATTATCGCGATATTCAACAACATTACGGCATATCGCATATTTTCCTCATATCGTGCAGCCCTAATAACTACGCTGAAATTGTGTCAGATGCTGCCTAGTGTCGCAATATTTTCATCTGTATGTGTCAACTTTCATTCTAATTTGTTTAATATGTAAATATTTTTTTCTTTCTAAACTATCTGATAATGTTGTGTAGTCATTGTTTTCACCTTCATTTGACTAGTTTATAACTGAACCCATTATTACTAAACCTAGCCATCACGCACCGCACCGTCACATCCTGCGCCACACACCACCACCAGTAAATTCTCAACCTGTGGGAAACACTGAGAAGAGCCCGATGGCTTCCATAGTAACATGTCTGCAACCAGAAGAACTTTATCTTTATTTAGACATCAAATTAATGTATGTATTTCAAAAGGTTTGAATGGGATTTAAAGGATGAAAAATACCCAGAATGTATGAAAGGTTTGTGTTATTTTAAAGTTACCATGGGATTTCTAACTGAAAGTAAAACTGAAGAGAGTGTGCAAATGATTTAGTTTTTAAATTACCAATCATTTGAATGTGGAAACTTGCCTGAAAAATGTTGAATATTTCTGAACTTATTAAAGTTATGAAAAGTACATTTGCTTCCATAATAACATGTCTGCAACCGGCACATATTTTCCTTCATGTTGTCATAAATTATTGTATGAAGAGTGAAAATTGTGAGTGAGAGCAAGTCCAGGGTTTAAGAAGGTTGTTCACTAACTGTCTGTCTCTCTCTGTTTGTCTGTTGCTATAGAAACAGAGAGGAGGAGAGGGACCCAAACGCCACCACTGTCAACGCTGTGACAAATCCTTCACAACATCTGGATATTTAAAGATTCATCAGAGAGTTCACACTGGAGACAATCTACACAGCTGTGATCAATGTGGGGCAGCTTTCACACTACAGAGTACCCTAAAAGGTCATCAACGCATTCACACTGGAGAGAAGCCTTACAGCTGTGATCAATGTGGTACAACATTTTCTAGGAGTGATAGCCTTAAATTGCACCGACGTGTTCACACTGGAGAGAAGCCTTACAGCTGTGATCAATGTGGGGCAGCTTTCACACTACAGAGTACCCTAAACAGTCATCAACGCATTCACACTGGAGAAAAGCCTTACAGCTGTGATCAATGTGGTAAAACCTTTTCTAGGAGTGGTAACCTAGAAATCCACCGACGGCTTCACACTGGAGAGATGCCGTACTGGTGTGAACAATGTGGAGAAACGTTTTCTCAGAGTAGTCACCTTAAAATCCACCAGCGCGTTCACTCTGGAGAGAAGCCGTACTGGTGTGAACAATGTGGGGAAACGTTTTCTCAGAATGCTCACCTTAAAAAACACCAGCGCGTTCACACTGCCTCGTTGTGAACATGTTTCAGAGCCAAGCGGTTTCCTCCTGCCTCCTCCTCATGCCCTGATAGCTGTGTTGTTATTTTCTGATCTTCTCTCCACATTGAAGGCTGACCAGCAGTAACTTTATCTTCTGAACAGCATGTATGTTATCCTGGCTACGACTACACATTACACTCCCTCCCTTTGAAGGGATTTATTCCACTCAAAATCATTTAGTTTTCCTGTAATAACATATTCTGAGTTCAGGGTTCAACTGCTAGCGCTTTTTAACTAATGCTGCGTTTGTTGTTCTTAAATAATCACCTGGTAAATACAATTTACAAAAATTCCCATCACTCTTTACTAAGGTGATGTCAGATTGTTGAAATATTCAGTTTATTGTCATTGAATACGAAGAAAATAAGCAAACCTTCATAACTGACCATCTTTAATCAGAACATGGCTGCTGCTGCTGCTTAAAAAATGACTTGAACAATTAATGTGTTTAAACTGCGTCTGTACCGCCGCCATCTTGGGACAGACAACTGATCTTAAAGACTCAGAAAAAGATTGTTGTACTGCTTTTGGATGTTCATGTGAAAGAAATGCTAAACTAAGCAACATGGAATAACATTTCACGGATGAAAAATGTGTTTTACAATATTATACTATTACTGAAGTGTTGAATTTAATATCACAAAAGTTAACATTAATACTACTTTTAAGCTAACAGTAAGTTAAGTGACTGTCCTGATACTGAATTGAGCTAATGCTAGCTTGTGTCAGGTCATGTATGTTGTATTTAAGTGATTATTAATATCTCAGTAAGATGCTGAAAACGATGTTTGTTATGTGTGTCACTGAACGGTTCCTCGTATCATTCCCCATAGACCCCCATGTGAAAAAATCCAGACTTTACATCAGAAATATATAAATGTTTACAGCCTGGTACAAAAAAAGGGTTTTGGTCTATGAAGCTAATTTCACACTTCATAACAACTGTTTATTTAACTCACCTGTTTAAGTTGTATCAAGGCTTAAATCAGCAGACTGTCACTAGCTTCAAAATATTTTGAAAAAGTTTGGTAAAAATACACGCATTTTTTATTTGATCAACTATCCTGTATTATAAATTCATGTCTGGCATTTGTAGTCAACCACTTGAAAATCAGTTGGAAATTCAGCGAGCATTTGGCTAATTCTGGGATTTTTAACCCATGTACAATCATTTGTTTTATTAATTTGATCTGTCCTCTTCTTAAATAAACTGAATTGAATTGAACTTTGACATTTAGTTTCTTCTTTTTTTACATGTTTATTCTTTTTTATGACACTCTTATAACATCATACTTCAGTTTATCACAAATATGAAGGAAGGGTAAAAACTCGTGAAAAGTAACTAGAAAATGCATTTCCTGCAGAAAATGCTTGTGAATGCTGAAAAACTAAATTGCTAAAGTTTAACTAGATTGCTGGCTTTAATGCGAAAGAAGGGGACGCAGTAAGAATAGTTGGAAAATTTGTAATAGTATTAAATAGTTTATATTTCTTTAACATGTTAACACCAAACATGTATGATACTAAGCAGACTCACTAGAGCTGTGTCATCAGCAAATTTAATAAAGTGCCTGTTTTGTAAAGTGCTAGTGCATGAATTTGTGTATAGAATAAATAGTAAAGGAGATAGAACACATCCTTGTGGAGAGCCTGTGGATGTCATGGAATCAGACAGAGATGAGCCCACTCTGACCCGCTGGACTCTACTGGTAAGAAAGTCCATGATCCAATAATAATACCTGTATCAAGATAGAATTCACTGGATCAAATGTCTGCAAGAATCTTAGGTTGCATGGTGTTAAAAGCAGATGAAAAGTCCACAAATAGAATCTTGGCATGAGTCTTTGGTTTCTCAACATGAGTGTGCAAAAGGTGCATTAATGTCAGAATTGCATCATCCACCCCCCTGGAGGCTTGATAAGTGAATTGCAGGGGGTCCATAAGATGGTGGGTTTGGGATACAATGTACCTCTTTACCAGACGCTCCAGGCACTTCATGACCAGTGATGTCAGCGCTATTGGTCGGAAGTCATTGGACTCTGTGGGTCTTGGCAGTTTTGGCACGGGTACAATTGTAGATGATTTCCACAGGTTAGGGACTTTACAGAGGTTAAGAGAGGAGTTGAAAATGTCAGTGAACACAGGGGCTAACTGTTCTGCACAGTGCTTAACGATATTACCACAAATTTGGTCCTGGTCTTGATCCCCTGCCATGCCTCACGGGAGTTGCCTGACACCAGGGTTGCCTCAATCTTCTGTCTGTAACTGTACTTATCCAGCTGTATTTGTCTTTTAATCTGTCTCTGTATGTCCCTTTTGGCCGTGTCATCCTGATTCCAGTGTGCTTTTTTCTTTTCAATTATAAGATGCTTTAATTTACTGGAGATCCAGGGCTTGTCGTTTGGAAAGATTTTAGTGGTTTTTATGGGTATGACTGTGTCTACACAAAAATTGATGTAGTCAGATATTGTTTCTACCTGTTCATTTATGTCAGGGAATTTAAAAATGTCAATCAAAACAACCCTGCAGGGCCATAATGCTGTCATTGTTCCATATTTTAACTAAGCTTGTGGGAGAGATTGAACATAATGTCCAGTGCCCTGTCAAAGTTTGCCTTTGGGTGAATGTATACAACAGTAAAAAAATATCTGAGGAAACTCTCTGGGCAGATAGGAAGGCTGAAGGGAGACGCACAGCAGTTCAATATCAGGGGTACATAAGCTCTCTCTCACCACCACTGTGGACACCACTCGTCCCAGATGAGTAGACAGACCCCCCCCCCCACGGGTCTTCCTAGTGATTGTAGGGTCCCAGTCAGTCCTGAACACAGAGAAACCAAGGGGTCCCACCTCGCTGGACGTGATGTTGTTGTCCAACCATGTCTCTGTGATAGCCATGACACAGGCGTTAGTCCGGTACTCGTGCAGGTGGTGGATATTTGCAGTCAGCTCATCGGTTTTCGCTTTTAGGGACTGGGCGTTGATGAGCAGCGTGACGGGCAGAGGAAGTTTGTTTTTTAGTCTCTTCAGTCGTCGGTGAATACCCCCTTTTGATCCTCGTTTGCGTTTTGTCCGGGTAGTCCATTTCTTTGGGTAGGTCCTTAGATAGTTTGGTTTGGAGTTTACTACGGCTGCATGATCCGTAGATAAACGATCACGTATCAGAAGGATAAATTCTCTGCTATATTAGATTTCACCCGCCACGCCAGTGACATGGTCATGATGGAGTCCATGGGCGAGACAGTCTTTTAAAATCACTATAAGCAGCCCGATCGTACACCAATAAGCCAAGTCCATGGTTGCTTTTAGTGCAGTGCGGTATTAGGCGCATCCATACATATAAACAATATAACACTCACGGTAACGGACAAATAAACAAACAAGTACCAGACGCCAGAGGCAGCAGGGCATCCACAGTGCAGCGCCCCTGCACAGTTTACTCATAAAACGGTGTGAAGACAGATTATCCTCCTGGTACAAGTTGCAACGACCCTTTTTTTGGGGGCTTTTTCCCTTTATTGTGAAGTGACAGTGGATAGACAGGAAAGGTGGGAGAGATGGGGGACGACACGCAGCAAAGGGCCGCAGGTTGGACTCCAACCCGGGCCGCTGCAGAGGACCCAGCCTACATGGAGCACACGCTCTTACTGGACATCTGAGAAACTAATCTTTAGTTTAGTTTGGTCACTTTTTATTTCACTTTTATTCTGCTCAACCTGAGGCAGATTATTTTGATGATTAAGACTGTCGGCCACTGTAGAAATCAGCTGGGACAGCCAACCAACACACAAACTGGGAGTACAAACTTTAATTAATGTTGACTTTGTGAATATTATATCTGAACTTTTAGCTTCAGTCTTCATCACAGACTCCAGCAGTTTTGGACAGTACCGAAGCCAAGTGAATGTAAAATCAATCTGAGCATCACAACTAACTAACTGTTTTAGACAAATATATGGTAATAATAATGCTCCACAAAGCTGTCAAATTGCATTTTTTTTTTTTTTTTAAATCGTCACATTTTCTTAAGGGGAGGACCCCTAAACCTCCTGCCAAATATGGTCACCCAAGTCTTTTCACCAACCTGGGGAAAAGTGCCCAGTGTTGTTAAACAGGAGGAATGTGAGGTACAACAACAGCCTGTCAACTGCTACTGTTGATTCTGCATCAAGCTGCACAGTTTGGACATGTGCAGCTAACTGACTGCAGCTGGAACATCTGGTGGAGCATCACAGCTGTCTAAGAACAAGGACAGATGTTGATGACTGCTACACTTGATTATATCAATAATTCATAATCAATTAGCCTTGTGTGATGACAACAACCAAAGTTTCTAAATGTCTGACTTGTTTTCATTCCTGCAGAATGACTCCTCAACAATAACTCCCATCCCAATACTGACCTTACTTCCTTCACCTTTTAATGGTTCTGCTATTACCTTCTGCTTTGGTAGCACTAGGGTTACAACCTTTCTGCCTAATGTCTGTCTCATCTTATTGCTTTTCCCGTCTTTTATTCCTGTTGGCCAGTCAGACTCTTAAAGTTTGGATTTTAGTTCTCTTACAAGCCAGTAACTGACACTCTGCAGATATGATAGTTTTGTCATTGTGGAACAAACAATCCTTCATGTACATAGACTCTTTGTCCCAAACACTCTAAGGATTAATATTATTATAAAATCTAATTTCATTTTGGTGGGGATGTTTTTAAATCATGCACAACAAAAGAAAATGTGCATTAATGAAACCCCCCCTTCCAGTACCATGGATATGGAGCTCCCAGTCACCTATTGGCCTCTAAACACATCTTCAAACTGCCGCTGATTCAACAGAGCTCTGTAGCAGCTAAACAACTGCTGCTGGCAGCCGGCGTCCCGGAGCTCTGTAGCAGCTCACAGTTTATCTCCCCTCGCACTAAAGACTGTTCACGTTACAGCTCTTTACTTACTCTTTGGCTACAGTGAAGGCGTAACGTATGCGGACCGTTAGCCGAGCATATGTGCCGTGGAATGTATCTTTTAACCGGCTCCACCTGCAGCGCCACACGGCGTAGGATTGTGGGAGTCACAGACGAGACGGAGAGCTTTTGCTTTGGGATTGTTGTTGTTTCTTCAGTTTTTTTGGAGCCGGCACAGAGCTGTGAAAACATTAATCTACTGTCAGCTGTTGTCAGAGGACGCAGGGGAGGGAAACAAGAAATAAAAACACAAACTCTCAAAACCAAACTGCCAATACGCTCACTGACAGTCATTAAGTCGTTTCCTGTATATCGGTAGTTTAATTTAAAAGAAATATAGACACTTTATGATCCATTTCTGTGTGAAAGGGCCACACACACCTCTGGTAAAAATCTAAATAGAAGACTGTCCTGTTTCTACCTTGTAGAGCAGATCTCTGTGGAGCATATGCACCACTACGCTGCTCTCTGCCCGCTGTCTCCAGTTTGATGATTATGGTGGAAGAGTAGTGTTGGAACATCAGCTCCGCTTACATTACGCCTGCAATGTAGAGTCAGTAGAGTTAAAATACTTCTATTTTAGGTATATAATATACGGTCTATTGGTGAAGCATCATTAATCACTTTGAGGGGGGGGTACATTTTGTCCCCACCGTGTATAAAAATAATTCAGCAGAGGCAGGGACATGTAGACCAGAAAGGGGACAATCCCACGCATCCCCCTTTTATTTCCTTCCAGCTAGAATATAAAGTGCAGCTTCCAGCATGAAGCGTATCCCACAATCCACTGCAACATGAGGTCACACAGGTCGGACGCCGCCTGTGCTCTAGAGACCCGTCGACAAATGTGAGTAGATATTTAAATGTATTTTTAACGCCGCTGCTTTTTCTGTGTTGATTTGCGAGCTGCAGTCAGGAGAAAGATGCTTTTATTGTTTTAATTTGGAGATTTTCTTCTCACCCAAGAGTGAGGGAGAGGTACATGTAAAGGGAAATGTTGGACAAAAACAAGCAGTGTAAATAAAGTATTAAGGTAGTAAATATTAACAGCTAAATGTACTTAAAGTATCAAAGTAATATGTGACACAGAGGCCACTTGGAGAGATACCTGCTGCTGTACCAGTTCCTGATCTTTAGCTCATTAGATGGTCAGTTAGCTCCATCTAGTGGACAGATAGTAGAACTCCATCATCTGATGGGGGACTTCTCTGACTCTGACTGGGTTTGTGAACAGGTTGGACTGGTTCTGACGTCTCTCTGACTCTGAAGTTATGAACTGTGACGGCGTCTTCAGATCAAATGCACATCGACACCAGGACTGACGAGGGACAATGAGCAGCTTCTTCTCTCCCAGTGTTTCCTCGACACATGAAGGAGGAAAGTGTCTGTAAAGTGACCTGAAGAGACTTCAGCAGGTGAGAATCTGACCAGAGGAATCTGGAAATGTTTGATGAACAGAATCACTTTGATTCAATCTGTTTGACTGGACAGAAGAAATGTTTCTTTCTGGGTTGTTCTTCAGATTTTTATAGATAGACTATGATTCTAATGAGTGTCCATCTGAGTTAAAGGAGAGAGGTTTGAGAATGATTAGCATGTATTACTGTTGGTAGTTCTCAGGTCAAAACAACAGCAGAATGTTCTCTGAGTTCACATCAGTGAAAAACAGGGAGGGTCAAAACTGGTCGGACAGCTTTGATCAACTTGGCCGTGGTACATTTGAGTTGTTTGAACTTTTACTGCATTACAGAATTACCATAAGATCATGCTGTACTGCAGTAAAAGTATCAATACACACAAGTTAAAGTTTGGCTTTGAAATTCTTACTTTTTAACTAGTTTTATCAGCTAAATGTACTTAAAGTATCAAAGTAAAAATAACGAGTGCAGTTAAAATGTCACCTGTGTGTGTGTGTGTGTGTGTGTGTGTGTGTGTGTGTGTGTGTGTGTGTGTGTGTGTGTGTGTGTGTGTGTGTGAACATGCAGGGGTGTGCGTGAGAGAGTGAGAATGAGGAAGATGTTAATGTAACTATGCAGGTGGCTACACCACACAAGAGTTCAAGATGGCGAGGGAAGCCATGAGAGTTGAGATTCTTTGAAAGTTAAGCATACGTTGCAGCCATAAGGTATAAAATTGATAATGCAGCACCTAGGTTGGCGTGGAGTTGAGCTAAGTTGCACTAACATCTGATCTGTGCAGTCAAAGACTATGTGAGTGTCAGGAAGGACATGTAGATGTGTTTGTGTGTGTAAGAGAGGGCGTGTCTGTCATCAGTGAAAAATGTAAGGCGTGTCAGAACTGGTGGGACAGCTTGGTGATACATTTACTGTAACTAAAACACAGACATCTTCTAACACTGAGACAGACTTGGTTTGACTGAAAGCTGTTTACACAGTCCATGTGTCAACTGTCCCAGAGACTCTGAGTCCTTCGATGGACCTGCTCAGTGTGTCTGATGGAAAGAGCTGAGTCACTGTTTTCACTATTTGTGACATATTAGAGAGGAATGAGAGACTAATGTGTCCTGTGATGAAAAGCTTGTTATAGTGACAGAGGTCATCTCTCTCTCCTCTTTAAATGAGTGTCCATCTGAGTTAAAGGAGAGTGGTTGGAGAATGATTAGCATGTATTACTGTTGGTAGTTCTCAGGTCAAAACAACAGCAGAATGTTCTCTGAGTTCACATCAGTGAAAAACAGGGAGAGTCAAAACTGGTCGGACAGCTTTGATCAACTTGGCCGTGGTACATTTGATCCTAAACCCAGTTGTTCTTTGACAGTGAGTTGTTTGTACTTTTAGTGCATTAGCACAACAGCATTAATTAAACCTCAGGCAGTTAAGAGGGA
Organism: Sander lucioperca; assembly: GCF_008315115.2. Classification (NCBI taxonomy): domain Eukaryota; kingdom Metazoa; phylum Chordata; class Actinopteri; order Perciformes; family Percidae; genus Sander; species Sander lucioperca. The sequence continues at coordinate 3,531,351 of NC_050173.1, forward strand.
GGAAAAAGAAATAAAATCTGATTGGCTGACATCTAACACCAGTTGGACAGGTTTTGACGTTGCTCTGATGTTGTTTTAGACATGGACTGAGGTATGCCGGTGTCCTCGGATCAGATGCACACAGACACCAGGACGGACACAGAAGAAAAGAGCAGCTTCGTGTTTCCTCGACACATGAAGGTGGAAAGCGTCTGTTCTTCGACCTGAAGTGAGTTCAACAGGTAAGAATCCTACCAGAGGAATCTAAATGTCTGATAATCAGGATCACTTTGATCACATTGTGCTCTGTCACTGTTTAACTGGAAAGTAGAAAGGTTTCTTTATGCTGATTGGCTGATTCAAAATATGTAATTGAAATATTCTGTAGAATTTCTCTCTGAGTTGATCAACAATGATTTTAGACAATATTTACATGTAAAGTTGTTTGTATGTCCTAAAAAGCAACAGTTTGATTGTCTTCTGAGTTCATGTCATCAGTGAATGTTAAGTGCCTTAACTGGTTTGACAGCTTGGATCAACTTGGCTGATTTTTTTGTCTGTTTTTTAACTCTTAAAACTCTGTGTTATGTACTCAAACACTGAGACTGACCTGGCATTATTGAAGACCCTTTAGCACAGTCCATGTCTCAACTGTCCCAGACTGCACCAGTCTTTATAACTATTTTTCTAGATGGACCAGATCCAGCCAGGGGTTGAAGGGGACTCAGGGGCCCTCTGCCGTCAAGAGACCTAAAGGAAGAAAAAATGTGAACTATTAATTAGGGACGTAACACCGAATGGTGCGAGCACCCTTTTATTTTTGTAGAGATTAGTATTTGTAAAGCTTGGGATGCTTGAAAAACTCACAACAATTGGCACAGAACTGGCGTAAATTGCTGTAGTGACTGGGTTTTGGGAGTGGCCAATGGGCCCCCCCCCCCCAAAAGCACACTTTGGGTTGTGATAAAGTTCCTTTTATGTTCAAAATGTGATGGGATCATTGCTATCATCTCCTGTCACCCAGCAGGAGTCAGCCATCTTGGATTTTGTGCATTTATTTCCATTGTACAAACACATGTTGGAGGATATTAGAATGCACAAAAAGTCACTAAACTAATTATCCTGAATAATTTGCTTCTACAGCGAACTATGGCTCAGTTTATTGAAGACTCCAGCCTCCAGGACTGGAAGGTGATTGGCTCCGGAGGTTTCGGACAAATCTACAAAGCCAGGCATCGTCAGTGGGCCTGTGACGTGGCCATTAAACTGCTTCGTTATGACGACGGGTGAGTGCTTACAAAGACTTTTCTGTTTATAATTACATTAAGTTGTGTGAATCACTTATAATGCAAACAAACACACACAGGGCCAATGAATCTTTGCTGCGTGAGATCAAGAGGATGCGAGAAGCAAGCAGCCCGCATGTTCTTCGTGTCCTAGGGGTCTTCAAGGGTCTACCGCCCAACTGTGGTTGGGCAACACAGCTTGGTGTGGTCATGGAGCTCATGGAGAGAGGATCACTGGCCTCCCTACAGGTAACCAGGGGTGGAAGAACCACTCATCTTTTACTTAGAGGTACTCTGTAAAAAAGTACTCTGCTTCAAGTAAACGTTTTGAATTTAGGATTTAAAAAAAAGAACAAAGGTATGATTGACTAAATTGAAATTTGAATATTCTCAATCCAAAAGAAAATCAAATGTAAATGTCTGAATTACGCAGTTTTTATGTTCAAACAGTTAATATTGAAGCAAAAGAGAAGAACATAAATATAACAGATGATTCCAAACTTTGAAATGGTAGTGTATACAAAGCAGAAGTCATATGATTTGCTCACTAACTCCACTATTTGTCAATCTGTAACTTTGAAAACAATCTTACAGGAAGCCTTGGATGGACCTCCACCCTGGCCGCTGGTCTTCAGACTGGCTCACCAAGTGGCTCAGGGTATAAACTTCCTCCACAGTCTGCCCCGTCCCGTTCTCCACCTGGACCTGAAGCCCCCCAACGTGCTGCTGGACGACTCTCTCAATGCCAAGGTGAGTCCCAGGCTTTGAGGGGAGGTCAGGCCTCATGCTTACTTTATATTGTTATAATAGTTTGCACATTTTATGGAGACTAAATAAAGGCTGAAAGTCATGTAAACTACAGACATAGTTTTCCCTAAATGTTGCAACTTGAAGCAGAAACGACTCTAGATAAAAATGTCTTAACATTGTACAGTATGAAGCATTATTAAGAGGAGTAAAACTGATCTTTGACTGAAAAAGACAACTTGTTCAATTAATAACTTCACATTAGCACTGATTTCAGGAATACAATATTTTTCCGATTCAATTAAATATCAATTTGGAATATTTAAGGGACACTAACAATTTAGTTCAGAGGGTGTGCTGCAGAGATGGTATGCGTCATGTCGACAAAAGTGACTTATTTCTTTTAGTTAGCATGTCAGGCTTATATCCGTATTTGTATCCGTACAGTCACAGGCGATATAAGTCAAAACCTGCATATGTCTTCTCTGTATTTATAGTTTGTTAATCCAAAATGCAACCAGATATCTGCCTTTAGGTCAGGCGCTGCCTTCAGTGGAGCAGCTCCGGCTATGTTTCAACTAAGGTTTGCTCGTCTCTCACAGGGCAAGATCTCGTTACACTAAGAACAAAAGGCCACGTGGCACTGACAGGGTTAAAGCTCCATGCAAAAGGCAAATATTAAGAGATTGTTCTCTGGATTTTATGAATTGATATCGGATCATTCAAATGGAAATCGATAACAATCCATTTTTTTTGTGTGTGTATTCTCACAGCAGTAATATCAAAAACTAAATTTTGTGTCATGTCCAAAAGTAACGATTTGACGATGTGTCAAGTAAATACAATTTTCCTCTTTGTTTTCCTCTTAAGATAATTTAAACCATCACATTCCTCATTTTCTGACAGTGTTGCTTATCAAAATAGTTGCCAATTAATACAATAGAGTAAATTGATTAATTATTGGACTAAATGTTTCAGCTGTACTGTATAAACTGCAAAACATATTTGATAAGCTCTTCGTATACTTTGTGTGCAAAATTCTTGATTTGTAAAGTAACTAAACAATAAATGCAGTGGAATAGAAGTAGAAAGTGGCATAAAAAGAAAATACTCAAACAAAGTAAATCCCTTTTCTGCCACCTTCCTCTCTTTGCTAATTCTTTCTGCAGCTTACAGATTTTGGCCTTTCCCGGATTTCCTACAGCGTCACACAGGTTTCCAAGAAGGATGATGAAGAGGGAGGGGGGACGACCAACTACATGCCCCCGGAGGCGTTTGGCTTAACATACAAACCTAAACGAGCCTCTGATATCTACAGGTACAAGAGGCCCGAACCAGCACATGGATAAGAGCATTTTATTTATCATATAATAAATAATAACTGGAGACGGGATCACTCCTGCCCCCATGTCTACCAAGTCTAGCGCAGGTTCAGTCTTGACAGGAAGTCAACATATCAGTGACATAGTCCTTTACAGGTGAGGGAATTGGTTAGAGTATTATAATATATATACTCAGGTGACTTCAGGTACTGATTTTATTGTTGTCATTGATTTTGTTCATTCTCACAAAAGCATCAATTTACAAATGACAACAAACCCTATCCATCAAACATTCAGGGTGTGATTGTTATGACATGGATATTAATCCTGACATGTAACTCTCTCTTTCAGTTATGGGATACTCATTTGGTCCATTGTCACAGGGAAACAACCATATGGAAGTAAGTGACTGTCTTTAGCCTCTCTTACTATCAATGCTCAAATCATATTTTAAAGCGTCACATCTTCAAAAAGCTAAGGGCCACCACCCCGACTTCCCCCGTAGTGGATTTGTGTGCTCTTATACTAGATGCTTTGGTCATAGGTACTACAGACAGTAGAGGGTGCCTTTCACCAACCCCGAAAATGGATGGTAGGGCTCACTTTAGAGTTCCACTCTGGTTGTGTCCAATGGCCAGAACTTACAATAGACAGGTTTCAGCGCTAAATTCAAGGCCACTCTGACAGCCTTTTTAATTCTTCCTCCAATGTAGGCGCGAAGCCCACCAGAGTGGAGCTCCTCATCCCACTGGGACAGCGTCCACTGCTGGACGATATAAAGGGCGATGCTCTGGGGTTGGCAGAATTGACAGGACTGATGAAGAGATGCTGGGACAATGAACCCGAACAAAGGCCTCGAGCCCTTGGTGAGGAACTCCTTCATTCATCTCTGAATTGACACAGAACAATAGCTTGTATGCCTGGCTCCAACATCACATCTTTACTCTATGTTGTGTATAACAGAGTGTACAACTGAGACAGAACAACTATATAAGATGCACAAAGATGCAATTTTTGACGCTGTCCATGAAGTGCTTAAGAAACTGGTGAGGAACAAATCTCTTCATAAACACTCAGTCCTGCTGAGAGAGATTTTGACAACTTGCAGCAAATTACTGTTTTTATCATTGTTTGTAACTTTCTCTTCCCATTTCCAGGCCCAAAAGACAAAAGAAAAAGTGATGACAGAGCAGGTTCAGAGTGATCAAATCACTGAGGCTTCAGGTCTGTATTTACTGTATATACTACTGTTGTCTGGGTCCAGACCTTTGGATCCCACCACTCCTCCAAGTTAACTGATCCATCTGACATCACGACATGAAATGGCCTTTTTGTTGGTTAAAAAAAAGAATTGAGCCAATGTCTAATGATCAGCTAATCAACACCATGGGTGGGACTAACTCTGTTGTAAAGCAGGTGACATCGTACTTTGTTTTGACTTTGCTCCAGTGGATTACTGGCCATCTGGCATACTGTGAGTCGACGATTTTATCGGACGTCCGGCCCTGTTTGTCTTTACCTTTTACTTTGCGAGCATATTCTGGGTACTGGGCTCTCTGGCCAATCTCAAACAAGTTAGTTAAAATTGTGCTTAGGTCTTAGGCTCCGCGGTAGTCTACTCTGTAGCTACTGTTGCAGCTTTACAACAGTGGATAAATAGTTTTAAGCGGAATGACTCATGTTATTATCAGAATTTAAACGTTTTTGGTTTGATAACTAATTATTGTATCCCCATTTAAGTTAGCATAGTGCTTAACCCGAACTTGGCCAGCTCAGAGTAGAAGTCTCTGGTGATTGGTTGGGGAAAATTCACCTCTTTCCTGAACCAGGTACACAAACACCTTCCCTACTACTGTTACAGCTTTAAAACAGTGAAAACACCTTCCCAAATGTCCCTGGTTCTCCAGGGGGGGTTTGCACATGGTGTTACCCCAGAAAGGAGAAGTCTGAGGCCCATACATACATCTCAGCGACCCCCTTACTATTCCCAGTTGGGCAAGGACATTGGGGAAGACATATTCCTTATTAAAAACCTACCAAATGTCCCAATAATAGGAAAGGCTAAACCCGGACATTTGGAAAGCTTTTCAATGGGACAAAAGTCTTCCCAAGTGTTTTCACACAGGAATACTAGGCTCTGACATTAAATGCTTGTGCTTCAGGTCCTTATGTGTAGACTCACTACACGGTGTATGTGTAATGTGTAAAATAACAGTGAAAGAATGTAACCTCTCCTCTGGGATTCATGAAATCATTCTTCTTTTAGTGGAGGAGATCCAAAAGTCCCTGAGTGGAGTGAAGATGTCTGCTGATCCACCCCAGAGTGAACTGGACACTCTCAGGTATGGACAGACAACAAGAGCTCACACTCTGCAGGAGCCTCTAATTTCTCTAATGTCATGTCTTTCTGCTCTGGTCCACCATCATGAAGGACTTCTTATTTCTGTTAATCTTGTTCAGAGGAGAAAGGGGGCCCGAGTTAGGAAACACATGGATCCACAGAAGTATTCAGACTTCTGTGGAAACGACAGTTGACTGAGATGAGTTTCTCTGTCTCTCTGACAAACTGAGGAACACGGCTTCATGTTGAAAAGCAGTTAGGACTCATCTTGAATAGAAAATCATTCTGTCTGTGTTTCTTCCTCCAGCGTGTACTCATGTGGGTGCGAGAGGAGACAGTGTGGCTGTTCACGAGGGTCTCTGGAGTGGAATTGGTAGTAGAAGTTTATAGATCTGTAAGAATTATGGGCTGGACTTAGAGGTGCTAGATACGCTTGGGGGTTTAAAACTAACTTCCAGTGTGCACTAATGGTGCATTCAATATGTGCCGGGGTGGTGATATCCCAAATTTTATTTGGACGTGTTGTAGTGTTTTACGTGGTAAGTATTTTGATGTTACAAGCACGGTATACTGGGTAGTTAAATAGGGTGACAACGTACGAACTTGTTTTATGAGTTCTGGAAAGCTAGGATCGAATTGGTTTGTAAAATACAGGTTGAGGGGACGAGAGCATTCAGCAAAACTCTTCTGTGCCATTATTAACTTCTAGACACAAAAAGAGTGTGCACACTCCACCGGGTGAGGGGAAGCGACGCAGGGGGCTGAAAGACCACTGTGCGGTGAAAAGTAGGGATTTCAATAGAAGGTGATGTGCGGAACAGAGCACAAGAAAGAGGAGAGCCCACTGAAAATAAGGGCGTAGGGCCAGATTGAAGGGACAGGAAAACCAGGGAAGAACAAAGGGGGGTTAATCATAAGAGCCATGATTTAAGAGCCGAAACGGGAGCGCGAGCAGTCGGACGAAAACAGAATACGGGGAAAGAGAAAGCTCGGTGCGTGGGGGGGGGAAGACACCTCCAGCGCTAGAATCACTCAGCACCCCCAAGAATTAGGGGGGTAGTGAGGAAAATATGTGTCCGGTAAGAGGTAAGGATTGGTGAAAAAGTAAGAATACAGAATCAACCAAGCGAGTATGTTTAGACTAAAACAGAACTCCAACCGGGGGGAGACGTGGTAGAACTCGGCCAGGAGTGCTGTAGGGGGGAGGAGGTTAAGATACTGTATACGTGAGGAAGGGTGGGTTGGTACTCCCTAGCCCTAAACAGCATGCACGGCTGTAAATGACATCAGACCAGGTCACACAGCGAGGCCACTTATGTGGATACCCAAAAAAAATTTTTCAATCACACAGTAGAACAGGCTACGTATTTGGACCATTGGTGTGCAAGTCTGAATCCTGTGTTGTGGACATGCTTTGAAATCATAATATTTTGGTGGGCTAATCACAGT
>NC_050173.1:3538674-3633674 GCF_008315115.2 Sander lucioperca
CTTTCACAGAGCGAGCGCCCGGTGTTTGCCTTCTGATTCAGAACAGAGTCCCTCCACGCCGTAGTAGCCTACGTTACTGACTCTGGCTTTGCCTTCGGCCCATCGGTGATGCCCACACTTGTTACTCGAGACCGCTATTTACGTTTCTCTGACAGAGACTATGGTAGTTACTAAGCAACCGAGATGCATCTTCAACCGCGCGAAAAATTAAAAACAATACCGCAAAAATCTGAGGTAAAACTCACTGTATTTTCTTTGCCTTTTGTGTAATGTATATAAAAATAATTTTAAATTAAAATACAGACTCTTTTAGGAAAAGTCAGGCAGCAGCAGGATTATATTTTTTTATTCAGCAAAGTTATTACACATATAAATTTTAAAACAGTCAAAATGACCGTTCTAGTGTTAAAGGGAATATAGCCTAAGGGTGTATGGGAGCGTGCATATGATACATTTTCTTATTTGTATTTATAGGGAAACCATCGGGTTGATATCAACCTGTGGAGGGAGGCAGCAATGTTGGCGTTGGACGTTGGGCAGCAGGCCAGGCTGACCCATTTAAGAGGCAGCACAACGCCATATGGGTACCGCCTGCAGTCCACAAATAACACGGCCCTGGAGGTAGGCTACAGTAGTTTTTTTTTCATTGTTGATTTAAATGTGCAAAATACACACACAATTATGTATGAAGAATATAAACGTCAAGTATTCAACACATCAATATTTCAATAAAGTGATAATTCATGCAATCACTTATTTTTTATTTCTATCCTTAGACATTTTTGACAAGAAAATATTTTTTTATCTGATCAGTTTCCGATTGACTTAATAAAGGACAATATTTCCGAAAGGGGAGACTGATTGAATGCCTAATATCTTAAAGATTGCAGTGGAGGAGTTCAGTAGCCTATAGTAGGCCTATACATTTAATGTAATAATTTTCTGAGGCATGGCACTCAAGAAGAAACTATAAAAAATAGCATCAAAAAATCCAAGAAAATCGACATGACAAACATATTTTGACTCACCAGAGTAAATGCAGTTTGGATTTTTAGGCTACAAAATAGTTTAATGAGTTTGATGGACTCCTCCTGAGAATGGGAATTATATTTCAAGGATTTCGATTACATGGACTTGAAATCTGTGCTAAGAATTGTTATATTCTTCCCTACAGAACACCGTCACCAGTGCCGTGGTAAGTGCGCTGGGAGCCACGGACTTTGGAAAGCCGGGATTTCTCCAGCTGCTTGTGGAGGAGGGGGATGTGGTTTACGAGATTGAGGAGGCCTTGTGGCTTCCTCTGGAGAAGAGAATGAAGAAGCTGCCGTTCTTCATCAAAATAAGTGTGGTTGGAAAGAAGGTAGTTGAGGCAGAGGAATGCCAAGAGCTGTAAATATGTTTATTAATTTGTTCGCTATATTCTTCATGTTTTTTGTTCGTTTTTAGATAGGCTACTAGTGTTGTTGTATGTTCATAATGTTTTTGTATTGTCGTTATACATATATATATTTTCAGTTGAAATGTTTTATTAAATTTTACATTTTTGCAGTATTGGTTGTTCGGTTAATTGTTAATTCTTTCTTGAGGGTTGCTACACATTTTCCATTTCAAAAGTCCATACTTTTCCATAGGCTACTTAGTTCCACACTATTCGAGAAAGTAAAAATAAAGTAAATGAGCTCACCACTTTGTCGTAAGAAACAAAATCTAGATACAATAGTAGGGGAGAGCCGGGACGATTGAAACGCGGGACGGATGAAACATTCCAGTTTTCTCCGAGTGCCATGATGATAGGCAGACTTCCTTAGGTCAAAACATAGAGCATGTTAACCTCCTTCTATCAGCCAAATATCTTCGTGTTATTTATCACGGAGTTACAGGCCATAAACCAGTTTTGATGGTCCAAAGTAAACTTCATTAGCGGTTACATTTTTTAGATTATTAATGAGTGTTTTTCATTCAAAGGTTTGACTACATGCTTATTCGGTAGACTATTTAGTGTTCTCCACAATCCCAGACTTTCATGTATGCTTGTTTACATGGAAAGCAAAACAGGTTATAATGACATATGTCTATGTCGGACGATTGAAACAGCTGTTTCAACTGTCCCCGACCTGGCTGTAACTCCATGTATTTTAAGTAAATGCACAGATATCTGTGTTTATACAATAATTTATGGAGGTGAGACATGGAAAAGTAGTTTTAGAAACATGAAAATTATATTTGGACCCCACCAGGTAAGTCGAGATTTCCCATGTTATCCTATAGAGACAGACGGGCTGTGGGTGGTTAAGGGCACTTATTTGGATGTGCAGTGACCTAACCCACATAAAAACCTAGTGAAGTGACATTTTCCACAATAGAAACATGATATAAATGGGAAAACTTACTGTTCTAGCTATAAAAATGGCAGAATCATCCACAGTGCATGATATTTCAATAACCGCTACACGCTTCAAGGTGACGGCAATGACTTGTTAACAGAAATTCACGAAGACGTAGAGCCCAGCAACAATCTAATAACACCTTTTGGGAGTACCATTCATGATATGTAGTAAAATATTTAAGTTGTGTTTAACATATGACATGTAGGCTATGACTTTCTGTAAACTGCTGAGAGAGAGAGAGAGAGAGAGAGAGAGAGTCTGATTACCTCCGCTGTCTGAACACTCCTGTTTTCCAAGCCAACGATTCAGTTTAGTGTCAACTTTTCAAAACGAACCTTTAAATAGCCTACTCCACAAACCTCCAATGAGATGTATCTGCGTTCATGGCGTATGGATAAGACATACGTTCCGGACGAGGGCTCGAACCCCACTATTTCCTAAAAAATTTTCTTTTATCTCTTTTTCTGTTTTTTTATTTACACACACACACACACACACACACACACACACACATACGTCAGGCGCTCTCTCTCTCTCTCTTCAGTCACTATACCTAACTCGTCCACATACCGCTTCCAAAATATGGCTAATTAGTGTTTTGGCTAAAAGTGAATTGTTATTCTGTTCTTTATTTTTTTTTTTAATAGAACCCGACGCCGTCGTCGGCGACGAACAACTCTGATTAATATTTAGATAATTTGAAACGGTTTAATGTAGAAACTTACCGATTTTTGCTGCTAAAAGTTAAGGAGTTAGCCATCACGGGGTGTCTTTGTAGCCTTTACAGAAGGTTTTCTATCCAGCCTGGAACTTGTGCCTCTTTTCGGAGTTGTTCAGCAATAAATCCAAACGCTTATATCCAAGATTTATCCACTTGATGTCCATAATTTATCAATTTTCCGTCATTTTTGCCACTAGCTCGATGCTAGCTGCCATTTTGAATATCCCATGATGCTTTGCCAGATTATGTTGACGTCTTTCAACCAATGGGAAAGCAGGTCCGTCATACAAAGAGTATATCGAGTCTAAGATGGATCACTCCAGCGAATCCAAGCGAGAACAAAGACCATAGAGTGAAAGATGGATCACTGCATTTTATTACCGTTCTACAGAGAAGAATGTTTTGAGATGTGGCATCAATTTGGGCCTTTTTTGAAGAAATGTAAATAGTTTGTCCTTTTACACTAGTTATAATGTTCATTATGTTTATTTTTGCACTGCATAACTCCAACTGTTATAATGTTTATTTCTTCACAGTGTGACTCCTAATACATATGGGAACTGATTTAGACGGGAGATTGGCTTTGCTTTTATTGATCTGTCTGTGATATCAATATATATCTGTGAGATTCATGTTCCGTTTTATTTATTTATTTGTCTTTAAGGTCATATAACCTTTTTTTACATTCAATACAGTACACATATTTTAATAGTCCAGTTTGTCCTGAAAAAAATGATGTTCATAAATTGACTGTAGACAACATGGTTGATGTTTTACAAGCTTTTTTAGAAAATAAAACCAGACGGACAATGAACTGTAAAAATGCCCTTAGGTATCTGAGCGTTACATCTTCCATATTTTGTTTGGCTCTCTGTAACTTCTGCATACGTTCTGCCTCTTCTCTCCTTCTCTCTGTCCTCTCTTTCCTTTTGTTCAGCCCCATTCTTTTTACCTAATATATTTCACATCTCATCTCAGCTAGATTGATGCTTTGCAGTAAATACTACTAATGTCTAACATTACTGTACACATCTGCTTGTGCACTCTACATACTTTTAGTTAGTATTTCACTATCTGTGTTAGTGACTCCTTGGACACTCCACAGTATACTTCACACATGCAAACATTTTGCCCCATGATGTGATTGAACACAGAAGTCACTGAATACAGAGACCTACTAAAGTCGTAGTGAAAGAATGACACTATTAAAATCCTCTTAGCTAAATCACACTAATTTGGATATAGAAATATTCACATATTTAAAGCAATCACTTTTCATGTGATGTTTTTTTCTGTTTTGTATGACTAATGCACGTTTCCATTTTGTGTTACAGGTGTGCAGCTGCCCTCCAGCTCCTCTCCATCTCCCTCTACTTCTATCACATCTGTCTTTACTGGCCCTTCTATCCACTCTATCTATTATTGGTTCTCTTCACCTCTCTCCTATAACATCTACCACTCATCCCTAATATTATTGGTTCTCTTCACCTCTCTCCTATAACATCTACCACTCATCCCTAATATTATTGGTTCTCTTCACCTCTCTCCTATCATTTTATGCCGCTCTATCTACATTTGGTTCTGCACTTGTTGCAAGTTACCCTTTGGTTCTGGTTCAAAGATTATCACCCATTTGTTTTGGTTGCAAAGCTACAGATTACTGGTATCTGTTTTTGGTTCTACAGGTTGGTTGGTACCTGATCATTCTGTTTTATGGTTCTGTGAGTTTCTCTGCTCACCCTTTTTCTACCTCTCCTGTCTCTCTCTCACATTTGATTTGATCTTTTCAATTGGCAAAAATTCAATTGTATTTTTGAATTATCCATATTGTTTCAATTTATTCTATTTGGTAACAGTCATTAAATAAATTATTAAGAAAAGTATTTTTGAATTTGTTCATTAAATTTAAATTAATTGAAAAGACTGGAAACACATACATAACACACATTTTGTTTAGCTTTTATCACAAACATTGGACTGTAAAAACTAATTCAAAGTTAAATCTGGTACATTTCCAAATAGAAGTTGCTGTCATAAAGTGTTTCATTAAATAAAACCATCTCTTGTTAGTATAACAATAAATTGAACTACAAATCTATATTTATACAAGAAAAGAGCTGTAGTTGTTCCTGGACCGTGTTGCTGTGGAGCTCTGAACCAAAAGGTTTGTTCTGACTGCAAATATCTTCGCACCAGAGTACACATAATCAGTTTTTGTTTACTTGAGTAGTACTAGTATAAAACTAATTACACTACATACATTGTGTTATTTGTCTCTGATTACATATTTGTACCTCGTCTATAGATCCACCCACATTGTTGGCATCAACACCTTTTGTACATGTTTTATTGTTGGTTAAACCTTTGTAAAGTGAAATAAATAAACCAATTGTAAGGAGTAACTGTATTCTTTGCTTATATTAAAATAAACCTCTGAATATATTAAGGTTGAAGACATTTAATTGGCATTTACAAAACCTTAAATATACAAATACCATAGTTATTTTTAGAAAAGCACAGCATTTGAACATCAGCACTGATTTCTTGATAGTGCCTTAAAAGACTAAAACCGTATTCCTGTGTCCTATATCGGTATATCAACTACTGGTCTTCAGTTTGCTGAAGATATTGAAACTTAAGTACCACTGAAATATATCCATATATAGTTTGTGTAAAACGTCAACTTTAATTTTATCTTCTAAATATCTATAATATCTTTACAGGCTTGAAAAGGATTTTCTGGAAAAACATTCATTTGACATTGTTCCTTAAAAATAATTATAAATAGAATACCCTTGAGATATAAATCACCATTACTAAGAGCAGATACTGCTTTAATCCACCTTATCCTGCTAAGTTAATAGTAATATATTGTGATTGATATTGTGTTTATTGTCTTGATTGCCTACAATAAAAATAAAACAAGATTTGTGGTTTTGGATCATAACAATGCCGAGTAAGAGGTCACAAGCTCAAAGTCTGCGCCAGCAGAGGTCAAAGGAGGTTCAGGGTACAACAGGTGAACAGGTAGAATGTGTTGGTCCTCAGAGCTGTGGAGAGGTGAAGATGGCTGCAGCGTCTCGTGATGATGAAAGTGTGACACAGGGAAGTCAGAGCGTCGCACCAAAGGTTTCTGCTGATGAGAGAGGATGTTACAGAGATGGTGAAGCAAGGCCTTCTATTATCACCCCAGTAAAAGTCAGAGGTCAAAGTGATGAACTAGGTGTACCACAGGTATCGTATGCTGACATGGTAAAGAAAAGATGTGTGGCAGTTTCTTCTGAAGCTAACCAGGTAAACCACAGAGGTCAAAGTGATGTGCCACCACAGGCATCTTATGCTAATGTAAAGAGTGGACATCCTCAGTGTGCAGCAGGCCCTTCTCATGCAGACTATGTAAATCTGGCAGGTCAGCCTTCTGTAAGACACGTCCGTGCATCCCGTAGCCAGGCTTCTGTTAAATATGGTAAAAACAGAAATCAGCAGTGTACCTGCAACTCACTTACATTTCTGGCATTCCTTCACGAGAATGAAAACATCACCAGAGCAGATCTTGACCTTGTTTTGGATAAAGGTAATGCAATGTATAAAGAGGTCAGGAAAATGTTTCCTAATCACATCTATCTGACTACTGACGAGCTCCCTCACGAAGTACCTGCACGCACGCATACACATTATGTGGACATGGAACAACTTTCTAGATATGGCACATTAGGATAACCGTTACCTGAAGCAGTAGACAGTTTTCTGGACCTAGAGGCCGGACTCAGCTGTTTGCTATCTGATGTCCAGTATGGATTGCTCCTGATGAGAGTATTATGTATTGCCGTATTCAGAACAAAGTCCGGCAGATACGGTTTCTTCTTCTTCACTCCAGAACAGCCAAAGGTTTGCCCCTCCACCCTGGTTCTCACACTCCTGGTACTGCTGTCATGCTGACATTCACACATCTTAGTGATATGATTGATCGGCTCCTTAAGTATCACAGAATGTTGGGAACACAGCCCTCCTGTAACTATGAGTTGAAGCCTGTGGAGTTTTACAATGTGAACACGGCCATCCTGAATACTGCTATCTCAGACAGAGAGAGTCAGCCTACAACTCACACAGCTGCTGTATCAACTGCTCTTCAAAAGGAGACAAGCCTGAGTGCACACATCAGTGACAAATCTGTACATGAAGTATTCACTCCTATGGAAACTGAACCAGAAATGTCTAGCCAGATCAGCTCAAATTGTGTCGCATCACATGATGCTGCGCTGAATAATTCAAGCTCAACTATTTCAAAGGTAAACACTGATGCAACAGATGTCTCTGATAACATAAAGGGAGTGTCCACTACCATCACGTCTGTACCGTCTGTGAAACATAAAGAGGTTCATTTCATATTGCCTGATGAATGTCAAACTGAAGCAGAACCATCAACTGAATTCAGTGTGAATTCTGTTACATCACACAATGCTACTGAGAGTATGTCAAACTTGACTGTTCCATTAATTAGTGATGATGCCTCACGTAAACTGAAAAAACTTAATAAACAGCAAAGGAGAAAGATTAAAGGAGGCTATTGCTCTCTGAAAAGGTATCACAAAGAAAGGAGAATCAGAAAAGGAAAGAAAGGACAAACTATGCTTCAAATGAAACATATAAAGCAAAGAAAAAATGTTATTTAACGGCCCAATACCAACAAAGCCCTGAGTTTAGAATGAAACAAAGACAAAGAATGTCAAGCTCATACAGAGATAATCCTGAGTTAAGAATGAAACAAAGACAAAGAATGACAAGCTCATACAGAGATAATCCTGAGTTAAGAATGAAAAAAAGAGAAAGAATGAACAGCTCATACAGAGATAACCCTGAGTTTAGAATGAAACAAAGAGAGAGAATGAACAGCTCATACAGAGATAACCCTGAGTTTAGAATGAAACAAAGAGAAAGAATGAACAGCTCATACAGAGATAATCCTGAGTTTAGAATGAAACAAAGAGAAAGAATGAACAGCTCATACAGAGATAATCCTGAGTTAAGAATGAAAAAAAGACAAAGAATGACAACGTTTTACAGAAACTTTGTTGACTTCAGAGTGAGGCGGCGATCTTATATGACTCAGCATTATGCAAATGACAAAGCTTTCAGAGATAGACACAGACAAATAATGAGACAAAGAATGCGAGACCGATTTACGAACAACCTTCCATTTAGAAGTCTGTTTAAAATGAGATGTGCAAATGAAATAAAAAAGAAATACAGATGGATAAATCGACAAACATGTGAGAGTGACAGAGAAAATGACAACTCTTTAATCAAAGAGGCCATATCTCTTTTCAGATCTAATATAAAGGAAGGTCCCACCTATGTCTGCACTGTCTGCCATAAAGCCTCGTTTCCAAACCAAGTCCGCCCCTGCACAAGGTCAAATTATGTCAAAAATCCACATACAGTTGCAGCGTGCTTGACAGGGAAGTATGTGCATGTTTGCGATGAAGGCTGTGAACACTGCAAGGTGCCTGATGAGAGAAGAAGTGAGTGGATTTGTTACACCTGTCATGATCATCTTAAAGATGGAGCTATGCCAGCTCTCGCTGTAGCCAACAACTTAATGCTTGCTGATATCCCACCTGAGCTGTCAGATCTCAACATATTGGAAAGGCATCTCGCATCCAGATGTATAGCATTTGCCAAGATTATTCCTCTTCCTAAAGGCCGCCAGAGACTAATACGAGGAAATGTTGTGTGTGTCCCGTCTGAGGTACAGGAAACGATTGAAGCTTTACCCAGACTGAGAAGTGAGTCTCAGGTGATGAGAGTAAAACTGAAGAGACGATTGTGTTATAAGGGTCACCAACTTTTTCAGACAGTTAATTGGTCAAAGCTCATTCAGGCTTTGCATAAACTCAAAGAGATCCATCCACAGTATGAGGACATAACGATCAGAGATGAGGCTGAGTTATGTGATCCAACACTTCCTGATGAGGATGATGAGGATGATGAGGATGATGAAGATGATGATGATGTGGATGCTACAATGAAGGAAGATGATTATGATGAAACTGATTTAATGGAAATTGACAGGTGTGAGAGTAATGCTCTGTGTGAGGCAGAAAATGAGCCTGAAAATGAACAGGATATAGACATGTTGTCATGTGATGGTGAACAACCAAATGAGCAGAGAGATGATGATGAACATGGTGACATGCCAAACGGTGGTTTCGCTCTGGAATCATGCCTTCAGCCGTGTGACGTGGCAGAGGAGATTTTATGTTTCAGCGAAGGAATTTATTCCGTTGCGCCTGCCGAAAGAAATAATCCTGTCAGCTTTTTCAAAACACCTAAGCTCGAGGCCATGGCTTTCCCTGTACAGTTTCCGACTGGTCAAAACACACTGGATGAAGAGAGACCTCTTAAATTAACACCCAGTAAGTATTTCAAAGCAAGGCTTTTTGGTGTTGATGATCGTTTCGCCAGAGACACAAACTTCTTGTTCTTTGCACAGTTTGTGACAGAAATGCATTTGGCAACATCGAGCATGACAATACAGCTCAGGAAAGGTAAACCGTTTACGAGGGATGGAAGAAATATTACCTCGGGAATGTTGCAAGATAAACGTGAGGTGGAGAGACTGGTGCGAAACAAGGACGCCGTGAGGTTTATGCAGCCTTTAAGGGGTACTCCAGCCTATTGGGAGAAAACTACAAGAGATCTTTTTGCCATGATCAGACAGTTGGGAACTCCTACATTCTTCTGTACGTTTTCTGCAGCTGAAATGCGATGGCCTGAGGTTATCGAGGCAATAAAAAGGCAGCAAGGTGAAGATGTCGATTTTGAAGGGCTTGACTGGTCAGCTAAGTGTGACATACTGCGAAGCAATCCTGTGACAGCAATGCGCATGTTTGATAAGCGTGTTGAGGCATTATTCAGGGATTTGCTCTTATCTCCTGCAGAGCCCCTAGGCAGAGTCGTTGACTTCTTTTACCGAGTTGAGTTTCAGCTTCGCGGAAGTCCACACATGCACTGTCTCATATGGGTTGATGGTGCTCCTGTTTTTGACGAAGACGACGATCAGACTGTGTTAGATTTTGTGTCCAAATACATCACAGCTCAGCTGCCCGACCCACATACACAACCTGATCTGTACAAAAAAGTCACAGAAGTGCAGACACACAGCAAAAATCATTCAAGGACATGTTTCAAAAGTGTCAACTCGGGATGCAGATTCGGTTTTCCTAAACCACCCGTCAGAAACACAGTGATAACGAGACCTGGTGAGTGCATCGATCCAGTGGAAGTGGAAAAAGCAAAGCAAAAACTCCAACCACTTAACTTGCTTTTGAATGAACCTGAAACGGCCTCTCTGAGTTTGCAGCAGCTCCTAGCTCAATGCAATCTGACATACAGTGAGTACGAACAATGCCTTAACATGGTGAATAAATCCAGTGCAGTCATTCTGAAGCGTGACCCCAAGGACTGCTGGGTAAATGGATATAATCCACATCTACTTGAAGCCTGGAATGCCAATATTGATGTAAGTTATATTCTCAACGCATATTCGTGCATCATGTATCTCACCAGCTACATTACCAAAAAAGAATCTGGACTCTCTGAGTACCTCAAAACAGTCATCGAAAACTCCAACAGAGACAACGTCAATGAATGTGATGAAATGAGGGAAATAATGCAGGCGTATTCCAAAAAAAGAGAGGTCAGCGCTCAGGAATGTGTGAGTCGTGCATGTGGAATTAACATGAAGAAGTGTTCACGTGGTGTCGTATTCATACCGACAGATGACAACGCAGTGAAAATGAGTCGTCCTCTCTCGTCCCTGGAAAACACAACACCTGAATGTTCAGATGTGTGGATGACGTCTTTGACTGACAAGTACAAAGCCAGACCTGAAACACTGGAGTTTGAGGAGATGTGTTTGGCTGATTTTGCAGCTACTTGCAGAATTGTCTATGGCAAACAGACGAAAGGTAAAAATGTTTTGCCCCTCCTGAATGAGATGGGATTTGTGCAAAGGCGGAAAGACGATAAGCCTGCTATCATCAGATTTTACCGCGCATCCAAGGAAAAATATCCTGAGAAGTT
The DNA here is from genome assembly GCF_008315115.2 of Sander lucioperca. Classification (NCBI taxonomy): domain Eukaryota; kingdom Metazoa; phylum Chordata; class Actinopteri; order Perciformes; family Percidae; genus Sander; species Sander lucioperca. The sequence goes on from NC_050173.1 coordinate 3,549,868, forward strand.
TTACGGCACGTTACTGAAACTGTACGTTCCCTACCGATCAGAGCAGGAACTGAAAAGACCGTATTACCCCACATATGAGTCATTTTACAGTAATGGATGTGTGCAACTACCAGGTTGTGATCATCTGGCGAGTGTCCAACACATTGTGAAACGAAACAGAGACAAATATGAGAAAAACAGTGACGAGATTGAGAATGCTGTTGAGGAGTTTGAGCAGAACAGAGGTGTGATCGATGAATGGTGTAATCTGGCGCCAGAATCGGAAGTTGTGAGGTTGGAGTGTATTGAAGAACTGGAGGCAAGAGAGCCAGATTGTGAAAATGAACAAGATAATGTCCCAGAATACAGTAATCAGGCTAATGCTGCAACAGAAATCAGAGCCATCAGAGAACCCCCTGCATTTGACCCCATACTGTTACGCCAAATGTATCAGAATCTGAACCAGAGACAAGCCTGTGTGTTCTATGCAGCAAGAGAGTGGTGTGTAAAGCGAATCTGTGGCCTAAATCCGCAGCAGTTCTTCTTTTACATCAATGGTGGCGCTGGAACAGGAAAGTCACATTTAATCAAATGCATCTACTCTGAGGCATCTAAGATACTGTGCAAACTGCCCAGACGCGCTGAGGAGGCCAACATATCAAACCCAACTGTCCTGTTGACCGCATTCACTGGAACTGCAGCCTTCAACATATCAGGCTCCACACTGCACTCATTACTCAAACTTCCGAGAAGCCTAAAACCTCCATTTCAAGGCCTTGGTAACAATTTGGATGAAGTCCGATCTGAACTGTTAAATGCTGAAATCCTCATCATTGATGAAGTGTCCATGGTTTCAAAGCCCCTTTTTGCCTATGTTGATGTGAGACTCAAACAGATCAAAGGCAGTCAGAGACCATTCGGAGGAATGTCGGTAATAGCTGAGATTTTTTTCAGCTTCCACCAGTGCGACAGTCCAAGGCTCTCTGCGTGTATGACCCATGTGAGATTGACCTGTGTCAGGAACACTTTCAGATGATCACTCTGACTGAGATTATGCGTCAGAAGGATGATGTTGCCTATGCAGAGATGTTGAACAGGATCCGTGTGAAAGAAAAGTCAGAGGAGTTGTCCGAGGAAGACAGAGCTTTGTTGTCACAGGCCGTCACCGAACCAGAACTGTGTCCAACTGATGTGCTACACATTTTTGCAACTAATAAACAAGTTGATTCACACAACTCTGCAATGTTAGCTCTGCTCCATTCTCACATCACCAAGATTGATGCAGATGACTACAAAAAGGATCCACAGACAGGCAGAATGGCACGACAAGCCAAACCATTTAAAGGAAACAGAAATGAGTTACCAGATACGCTAAACGTAGCTGAAGGTGTCAGAGTCATGCTCACCAGAAACATAGACGTGTCTCAAGGATTGGTGAATGGATCTTTCTCTACGCTAGTCAGGGTAATATCCTCTGAACAAAATGGTGTCGCACATGTCACTATGCTCGGGCTCAAGATGGATGATGAAACAGCTGGAAGGAATTATCGTAACAGAGCACCAGGAGGACCAGACGATCTAGTGTACATCAACAGAGCAGAGGAGAAAATGAAACAGAAAGGAGTGGTACGCAGACAGTTTCCTGTTAAACTGGCCTTTGCTTGTACGATTCATAAGGTTCAAGGTATGACAAGGACATCAGCTGTAGTGTCACTGAAACACATTTTTGAACCTGGCATGGCTTATGTAGCTGTCAGCAGAGTGACCTCTCTCAGCGGACTGCACATTCTGGATATGGATGAGAGTAAAATATATGCCAACCCACAAATCACTGGAGCCCTGCGGACCATGAGACAAGTCAATTTGGATGACATGATGCCTCTTCTCAAAATCTCACAGGCTATGAACGGACATGACACTCTGACCATTGTTCACCATAACACAGAAGGTTTGCCATGCCACGTGAATGACATCAAGAGCCACCATGAACTGTGTCTAGCAGATGTTTTGTGTCTCACAGAAACTCACCTACAAGGCTCCTTTGTTGCAGACAGTCTCCATTTAGAGGGCTACACTATGTTCAAACGCAACAGACACCTGTCCTACACAAATGTTCCACAGATGGCCAACAAACGTGGTGGTGGCGTTGCAGTTTATGTGAAAGAGCACATTCAAGTACGTGAAAAACAGTACATACATAATGTCACTGACCTTGAGTTTTTGGCTCTGAAGGTTGAAGCCCCAGTGAGTGCTTTGATTGCAGCTGTGTACAGACCTCCGGACTACAGTGTGACATCGTTTCTGTCAAACCTGGGAAGCCTGTTGGACTCATTGGAGGTCATGGATTGCCACCCTATCATTGTCTGTGGGGATTTCAACGAGAATCACTTATCCAATGCAAGTAAGCCAATCCTTGAGCTGTTTCAGTCCCGGGGATATGTTCAAGTAATCACTGCTGCCACCACAGATAAGAACACACTTCTGGACCTCATTTTCATCTCTAAACCGCAGCATTGTCTCCACTCTGGTGTGATGAGAACGTATTACAGTTATCATAATCCTGTATACTGTCCTGTGTCATGTCCTTTAACAGTCCATAAAGATGGCAGCAAAGAAAAAGAGGTCTGTACCTAATACCAAAAGTGATAACAGTTTGATTTAAAAAACTAAATTAATGAAATCTGCAATGATGAAATACATTATGGTCTAATAATTTAAAGGTGTCTTATTTGCAGCTGTACCAGATGTCAAAAATCCACTGAGCATTATGTTGAGTTTTTTTTTAGGATACCTTATTGTTGTTGGTCTCATTTTGTTTGGTAATGTTAAGTTTTGGCAGTATTGGATAATGTGATTGGTCATAATTGTTTCAGGTAACCATATTATTATGAGATATATTTACAAGATATATTGGGCTGTACATCCCAAGTACAGCCCTAAACATTCAGCAGCTGTGTACAGCATTGTACACAGCTGCTATCATTTACGCTAGCAGAAATACATCAGAAAGTACGTGTTCTATATGTAACACGCACTTTCTGGTGTATTGGTACCTACCAGCTGAAACCCCACATTTACATGCCACCCAATTTCAGGGTGGGTGGCTGTTATAGACTATAACTCATTACGTTTACTTTCCCCTGGACGAGAGACACAGTTCTCCTGTGTCCTCTGTGAGGACACCGCCAGCTATGGCCTCACCTCCTTCATCACTGTGAAGACAATGGACAGACAATCACTGTTGGACCACACAGGGACACCTTAACCTTCATGCTAGTCCCAGTCATTCTTCCAAGCAGAGGATGAGATAACACCTGCCTGCCTTTGCTTCACATTCTCTCTGGCTCTAAAAACTGAAAAAATGGACCACCACTGCCTGCTTTCCACCTGACAGCGCTGAAGAGTCTTCACAACAGAAGGTAATGATTCTAATTTCATATGTGCTTTCTATATTGCTTTAATTGTGTCTTTATTCCTGTATTCACTTTGTGATAACGCAGCAATTTTGCAACACCGTTGTTACAGCTAGCAGTACATTGTCATTTAAATTAACTTTTTCCTGCAGGTCTGCCTCTGCTGTGATCACTCCACTTCACACAGTGGAGACAATCAGGACTTTAAAGAAGGCTAAACATGACAATAGCTGAACCTCATTCATCCTTCCTAAACTACTCTGTGTAAAATTGCACTGGACAGAAATGTTGTGTTGCCTTGCAGCAGTGTTCAAGGTATTAAATTATTGTGTATTATGTAACTTTTGAACATGTTTTTTTGCATGGTCTGCAGTTTATTACAACAATTTTCTATTTTCTCTTGTCAGGACCTGCTTCATTTCCCTACGTCCACAGCTTTGCATCCAATGCTGTGCACAGTTCAGTAAAGCCTAACTACTGTTGACGTTTGGTGAGTGATCAGGTGAACTGATGTGGGGAACCAAATTTACGCTGTCAGAGAGACAGCGCCTCCTGAATGCAGCATTACACTTTGCCCTAAACAAGTTGTAAAGGTAACTATTATTTTTATTAACTTAGTACAAATTCGCTTTTTGTCCAAAGAACTAACAAAAACACTGTCGGCATTACTTTTCCATCTAAGGCCTCTGCTCGTCAACGTCACAAAAGTGATGCTGTCCTCCCACCAAAGACTGGCCAGATACCTGAAAGCAGCAGTTCTACAGCCCCTGGATCATCAAAGGTCACAATGTTACAGCCCCTTACATCTTCACATTTAAGAGTTTTGGTTTGTGCCAACAATGGACAGATTCAACAATTAGCAACTTACACTGCTGACTCATGGACACTATGACTGTAGGACACCAATTTATTTTTGTTAGATGATAATTGATATATACCTTGTCTAATTCGAACAATGTAACCTTATTTTGTATTTCATCACAATATCTTTTATTTTATTAATTTATTTTTCATGTCATCCTTTCCTTTTCCTTCTTTCTCTGTTTTCTTGGAAGACACAACAGAAAAAACAGAAAAAAAATACATATATATATATATATATATATATATATATATATATATATGTATATAAAAAAAATACATATATAAAAAATACATATATATATATATATAAAAAATACATATATAAAAAATACATATATATATATATATATATATATATATATATATATATATATACACAGAAGGAAAAGGAAAGGACGACATGGAATATATATTACAAAAATTATAATTATTAGTGTGGGGTTTGAGCTGGTAGGCGTGTTAAAGGATTTTCACATGTGTAAACTGGGCCTTGGGCTAATCTAAACCCTACTGAAAAGGTGTCACAGTGTTTAAATTTAAGTCGGTGTAATCAAAGCTGAACGTTTTGTCTTCAGAATGCCCAAAACACATGACTTGGTTAAATAAGCCTTGTCAAAAGAACTAGTCAAGAACTAATGTCAAGAACTAATGTCTTCAATCATGTCAGAAGACAATCAAGTGACTCTAACTCTATCTTCCTTCAAAGTCAAGGATAACCCTGCATTATTTTGAGGCTCAGTAAACTGAGCTAAATGTCGGGATACATTACTTGGGAAAGCCTTTATTTGTAGGGTTGAACAATATTGTAAACCTTTGAAACGTACTGTACTGACCCATCGGGACAGTGGCTGCCTCTCTCAGCAGTATGACACCAATACTTTTTTAGTTATTTTTATTATTTATCTCCACCTTATATTATTTATACATTTTATGCTTATGTTTATGTTTCAGGACAATTCATATCTTTTATTTTAATTTTTTTTTTTTTATTCACCTTTCTGTTTTCCCTCTTTATCTGTTTTCTAACAGATATATGCCAGTTGAAGGGGGAAACTTTTCAGTTACTTTAGTTGCTACATGCATCTGAACTAACTGAATCTGGAAGAGAGGACAGATGTAAAAAAAATATATATATTTTTGTGGGATTTCAGTAAACTGAGCTAAATGTTGGGATAAAATGACAGCAAGTGTCAGTACAGTGTGACTGAAGCTTGAACCAAACATGGGATATTAGCCTCAGTCTAACCACCATGTAAAAAGCCTTTAATGGTAGGGCTTAGGCCGGCTGCACACTGGCTGCGTGGCCTCAGCGTGTCAGCTGCGTGGCGTGTCCGTTCCTATTTCGGCTCCCATGTTCCCAGGTTAGAGCTTACACACTGCCTGCGTGACAACACTCATGTGTCTCATGGGCACCGAAAACGTGTGCATGCTAGAAATAGGACTGATGCCTATTTTTCATGTGACAAGCAAGCCGCCACGCAACTGACACGCAACAGAAACGCCAAGCTCACGCCACACAGGCAGAGTGAAGCCGACGTTAACAATGTTGTATTTTGAAAGATACACTATGGAGCCATTTGATTTTATCACAATTGATATATTTGATTTAACTTTCAGTTAGTTTAGTTGATAGGACATAGGCCTACTGATGGGAACAATATAACAACAATATACAGTGGTGTGATAAAGTGTTTGTCCCCTTCCTGATTTGTTATTTTGTTTGCATGTTTGTCACACTTAGCCTAAATGTTACAGATCATCAAACAAATTTAAATATAAGACAAAGATAACACAAGTAAACAAAGTAAAAACATAACTTGTCAGGAGTGCCTGGCTGACCAAACTTACCCCATGAGCACAGTGATGAGTCATGCAAGAGGTCACAAAAGACCCCACAACAACATCCAAAGAACTGCAGGCCTGACTTGCCTCAGTTAAGGTCAGTGTTCATGACTCCACCATAAGAAAGAGACTGGGCAACAATGGCCTGCATGGCAGAGGTCCAAGACGAAAACCATTGCTGAGCAAAAAGAACATTAAGGCTTGCCTCATTTTTGCCAGAAAACTTGATGATCCCCAACACCTTTGGGAAAATACTCTGTGGACTGATGAGACAACCGCATTTCAGAAAAAGAACATAATAACGACAGTAATGTGATGGTCTGGGGCTGTTTTGCTGCTTCAGGACCTGGAAGACTTGCTGTGATAAATCCATCCATCTTCTTCCGCTTATCCGGTAACGGGTCGCGGGGGTAGCAGCTCCAGCAGGGGACCCCAAACTTCCCTTTCCCGAGCCACATTAACCAGCTCCGACTGGGGGATCCCGAGGCGTTCCCAGGCCAGGTTGGAGATATAATCCCTCCACCTAGTCCTGGGTCTTCCCCGAGGCCTCCTCCCAGCTGGACGTGCCTGGAAAACCTCCCTAGGGAGGCGCCCAGGGGGCATCCTTACCAGATGCCCGAACCACCTCAACTGGCTCCTTTCGACGCGAAGGAGCAGCGGCTCTACTCCGAGCTCCTCACGGATGACTGAGCTTCTCACCCTATCTCTAAGGGAGACGCCAGCCACCCTCCTGAGGAAACCCATTTCGGCCGATTGTACCCTGGATCTCGTTCTTTCGGTCATGACCCAGCCTTCATGACCATAGGTGAGGGTAGGAACGAAAACTGACCGGTAGATTGAGAGCTTTGCCTTCTGGCTCAGCTCTCTTTTCGTCACAACGGTGCGATAAATTGAGTGTAATACCACTCCCCGTCTCGCATTGTCTGTCCCTCACTCGCGAACAAGACTCCCAAGGTACTTGAACTCCTTCACTTGGGGTAAAGACTCATTCCCTACCTGGAGAAGGCACTCCATCGGTTTCCTGCTGAGAACCATGGCCTCAGATTTAGAGGTGCTGATCCTCATCCCAGCCGCTTCACACTCGGCTGCGAACCGATCCAGTGAGTGCTGAAGGTCACAGGCCGACGATGCCATCAGGACCACATCATCTGCAAAAAGCAGCGATGAGATCCCCAGCTCACCAAGCTGCAACCCCTCTCCACCCCGACTACGCCTCGATATCCTGTCCATAAATACTACAAACAGGATTGGTGACAAAGCGCAGCCCTGGCGGAGGCCAACTCTCACCTGAAACGAGTCCGACTTACTGCCGAGAACCCGGACACAGCTCTCGCTTTGGTCGTACAGAGATTGGATGGCCCTGAGAAGGGACCCCCTCACCCCATACTCCCGCAGCACCTCCCACAGTGTCTCCTGGGGGACCCGGTCATACGCCTTCTCCAGATCCACAAAGCACATGTAGACCGGTTGGGCATACTCCCAGGCTCCCTCCAGGATCCTTGCGAGAGTAAAGATCTGGTCCGTTGTTCCACGACCAGGACGGAATCCGCATTGTTCCTCTTCAACCTGAGGTTCGACTATCGACCGAACCCTCCTTTCCAGCACCTTGGAGTAGACTTTACCGGGGAGGCTGAGAAGTGTGATACCCCTGTAATTGGCACACACCCTCTGGTCCCCCTTTTTGAAAAGGGGAACCACCACCCCGGTCTGCCACTCCTTAGGCACCGTCCCCGACTTCCACGCAATGTTGAAGAGGCGTGTCAACCAAGACAACCCCTCCACACCCAGAGCTTTAAGCATTTCTGGACGGATCTCATCAATCCCTGGGGCTTTGCCACTGTGGAGTTGTTTAACTACCTCAGCAACTTCCACCTGGGAAATTGATGACAATCCCCCATCATCCTCCAGCTCTGCCTCTACCATAGAGGGCGTATTAGTCGGATTTAGGAGTTCCTCAAAGTGCTCCTTCCACCGCCCTATTACCTCCTCAGTTGAGGTCAGCAGCGTCCCATCCTTACTGTACACAGCTTGGATGTTTCCCCGCTTCCCCCTCCTGAGGTGGCGAACGGTTTTCCAGAAGCACCTTGGTGCCGACCGAAAGTCCTTCTCCATGTCTTCTCCGAACTTCTCCCACACCCGCTGCTTTGCCTCTTTCACGGCAGAGGCTGCAGCCCTTCGGGCCCTTCGGTACCTTGCAACTGCCTCCGGAGTCCCCTGGGATAACATATCCCAGAAAGACTCCTTCTTCAGTCGGACGGCTTCCCTGACCACCGGTGTCCACCACGGTGTTCGTGGGTTGCCGCCCCTTGAGGCACCTAAGACCCTAAGACCACAGCTCCCCGCCGCAGCTTCAGCAATGGAAACTTTGAACATTGTCCACTCAGGGTTCAATGCCCCCAGCCTCCACAGGGATGCACGAAAAGCTCCGCCGGAGGTGTGAGTTGAAAGTCTGTCGGACAGGGGCCTCCTCCAGACGTTCCCAGTTCACCCGCACTACCCGTTTGGGTTTACCAGGTCTGTCCAGAGTCTTCCCCCATCCTCTGACCCAACTCACCACCAGATGGTGATCAGTTGACAGCTCTGCCCCTCTCTTCACCCGAGTGTCCAAAACATACGGCCTCAGATCAGATGAAACGATTATAAAATCGATCATTGACCTTTGGCCTAGGGTGCTCTGGTACCAAGTACACTTATGAGCATCCCTATGTTCGAACATGGTGTTCGTTATAGACAATCCATGACTAGCACAGAAGTCCAACAACAAACAACCACTCGGGTTTAGATCAGGGAGGCCGTTCCTCCCAATCACGCCTCTCCATGTGTCTCCATCATTGTCCACGTGCGCGTTGAAGTCCCCCAGCAGAACTATGGAGTCCCCCCACTGGAGCCCCATGCAGGACTCCATTCAAGGTCTCCAAGAAGGCCGAATACTCCGAGCTCTTGTTTGGTGCATACGCACAAACAACAGTCAGAGTTTTCCCCCCCACAACCCGCAGGCGTAGGGAGGCGACCCTCTCGTCCACCGGGGTAAACTCCAACGTAGCGGCGCTCAGCCGGGGGCTTGTGAGTATCCCCACACCCGCCCGGCGCCTCACACCCTGGGCAACTCCGGAGAAGAAAAGAGTCCAACCCCTATCCAGGAGTATGGTTACAGAACCGAGACTGTGCGTAGAGGTAAGCCCCACCAGATCCAACTGGTAGCGCTCCACCTCCCGCACAAGTTCCGGTTCCTTCCCCCACAGAGAGGTGACGTTCCACGTCCCCAGAGCCAGCGTCTGCTGCCCGGGTCTGGTCCGTCGAGGCCCCTGACCTTCACTGCCACCCATGTGGCAGCGCACCCGACCCCAGCGGTTCCTCCCACAGGTGGTGGGCCCATGGGTTGGAGAGAGAGGTGCCACGTAGCTTTTTCGGGCTGTGCCCGACCGGGCTCCGTGGCAAACCCGGCCACCAGGCGCTCGCTGACGGGCCCTCCATCTGGGCCTGGCTCCAGACGGGGGCCCCGGGCTTCCTCCGGGCAGGGTCACATCATCTCTACCTCGTTTTTTCATAGGGTTTTTGAACCATTCTTTGTCTGGCCCCTCACCTGAGACCACTTTGCCTTGGGAGACCCTACCAGGAGCACAAAGCTCCAGGCAACACAGCCCTCAGGTTCATAGGGACACACAAACCTCTCCACCACGATAAGGTGATGGTTCCCGGAGAATGTAATTATGATGCATCCTCAGCTATTATCACATCACTTTTTATTTTTTATTTAACCAGTTATGTGTTTAAAAAATAAAAAAACATCACATCAAAACACACACATTTATAAATGGCATCTCATTTACATGGTGCATTATGTGGTCCTACACTGTACTCTAGTGACCAAAGATGAGACCAACACCATGTACAGTCAGACAGTTTTTATCATCATATTTAAGTGAGAATAATATATCATAGTTAATAAAATTAACAATTAGAAAAATCCATTTGAAAGAATAAAGTCATATGATTCCATCCAGAATCATACATTTGACTCTAATGAAAATATACTCAAACGTGACAAAAAAACCCCCCAAAAAAACAAGTGAACACAGGAGTTTCTAAGATTTCAGTTGTTTCCCAGAATCACATAGTACTAGACAGCAGGGCATTCATTTTTCTGCTTTCATACCTAAAAAAAATGACACAGGGGAATACATTCAGCTATTATCACATCACTTTTTTATTTTTTATTTAACCAGTCATGTGTTAAAAAAAAAAAAACATCACATCAAAACACACACATTTATAAATGGCATCTCATTTACATGGTGCATTATGTGGTCTTACACTGCACTCTAGTGACCAAAAATGAGACCAACACCATGTACAGTCAGACAGTTTTTATCATCATATTTAAGTGAGAATAATATATCATAGTTAATAAAATTAACAATTAGAAAAATCCATTTGAAAGAATAAAGTCATATGATTCCATCCAGAATCATACATTTGACTCTAATGAAAATATACTCAAACGTGACAAAACCCCCCCCCAAAAAAACAAGTGAACACAGGAGTTTCTAAGATTTCAGCTGTTTCCCAGAATCACGCAAAGCAATGATCGCTTTGGTTTCATTGAAGCTACGTGGATGGCAGGATAATCTCGGGCTAGACCAGGCTGCTTGGGCTTACTGTCCATCAATGTGTGTGGCATTGCCAGTGCTGGCATGGACTCTTTGTAACAGTTGGTGGCTTGGCAGAACTTCTCAACGTTCAATATGAACTTATAAAATTACACAAAATGTCCTGGAAACAGCAGGAAACCACCTGCATATAAGTGAAGCCTAAAGGCCTTAAAGGAGTCAGTGTCCAAGGTTCAACGTCCAGGTGTATGCTGTTGCATATATGCAAGTAATAAAACTACAAATACAGTGCAAACAATAGTAAATTATATGTCACACAACCGTGTTTAAACCTCGGCTAATAGAGCCTTGTAGAAACCTAGAAATATCTCTGAATCTCTAAATGAGCCACTGGCCTCCCCTGGAGGAAGCTCCTTGCTCACTAGCACTTCAACCGGGCTGGTCTTTGCCTGCTGGCAATACAGCTTGTTTAGAAGCTCGGAATAAGTGGAAGTGACAGACTTGGCCGTGCCAGATTTCTGAAAGCGAAGCTGGAGCCATAGGCTACTCCCTGGATAGTCGGTTGTAACAGGGACAGTGGAGGCCGGGGGAGTAACACCGTCTTTGGTGGAAATCTCGGGGGGGCGGGAGACTCAAACAGATTTTCTGGAATAGTGGAGATGGAGGGAGTTAGAAGTCTCCCACAGCTCTTTGAAGTAGTCCTGGCTCAGTGGCATGTTCTGGCTCAGCCTGTCAAACCCGTGCTCCTCCATTTGTTTCCCCTCCTTCCACGGCATGTGTCTGCTGCTGCTGGGGGAAATTAATCACTCTGGTGTGTATAGGGGGCGAGCAAAAACAGACGAAAAGTCAAAATATTTTGAGCAGAGCACGTGTACAATACTCACGTTTTTCTCACGAACGCACAAACCAGACAGAATGAAGAAAAGGAATTATGAAAAAGTCGGCTGCCTCTCTAATCAGACATCAAAGCACTGGGCCGCTCACTCGACCGACATCAGACTGCAGTATCGCCTTCCACCTGCAGGGGGCGTGGACAGGCTTTCCAACAAACTGTCTAGATTTAATGTTGCTTAAACTGTAAACCATTTAAACCAGATTCACTCAGCATAGACATCATGTTGTTATAACAACGAAACCCACATAAAAAAACAGATTCTCAACATCAAGGAAAAAGTACAATTTTTTTTTTTTTTTTTTCGTCGCAAAAAACTGTGACGAATATGAGACACAACAGCTCTGACAGCCAGTCTTTTTACAGACACCAGCGATCTCACATCAGGAATGCTATCCGAGGTTCTTTTTTTTTTTTTTTTTTAAATTTCAGGAATTGAGTTCCTTTATGTATTAAATGTTTATAATTTATATACCCACCATATTTATAATCATTAATTTAAAAAATTCAAGTCAATTTTAAGTTTTTCATATTCATACATAAAATCACCATAAATGAGGTTATATTCTGGACCTTGTCTGGCTCTCCCTCTCCTTTTCCTCCACTTGGACGAGCCCTGAAAGTAAAAACACAACACAGTCATTTTTTCATAACCTTAACCCATTTGGAAACACAGTTCAACACCTTACATTACCTGACAATTCAGTGTGTGTGTGTGTGTGTGTGTGTCTCTGTGTGTGTCTCTGTCTGTCTGTGTGTGTGTCTGTCTGTGTGTGTGTGTGCAGGCACATCAGAGACCCCCAGTGGTTCCAAGTGGTACCACTTTACATTTCCTGGTAACCATCAGCGCATTCGCTGATGGTTAGGATTAAAGTAAAGAGGGACACGGCGACTTACACGTTGCGCTGGGCCCTAAATGCACAAACTACAAACAGCATCCAAAACACCAGGGTCCCCCCATCCCCCATCAAGGTCTCCCCTCAAATTGGCAACTTAAATATGCAAAACATCTTGTGTGAAATGTACATCAAAACTCCTCTGCATGGGCTATAATAATGATGTCTTATATTACTAATATGTTAACGTGTACTGACTATCATATATCCATTCAATGGCTTAAAATAATGATGTCTTACACTTCAAATATACAGTAAATTGCTGAACAAATATTGTGTGTTCTAGCCATCAGATTTCCATTCTGTAGTTATGTGTCCCAGGTAAGTAGTATACATGAAAATATGTAAATAAATTACATTAAACTACCACTCTCTTGGGTCTCAGGTAAGTATTATATAGGTATATATATAAGTATGTGGAAATCTTATAGTATATTGTTATTTCTCAGGTGAGTATTAACAACACTTCTGTAATATCACAGGTAAGTATAGCTCTCAGGTAAGTATAGCTCTCAGGTAAGTATAGCTCTCAGGTAAGTATAGCTCTCAGGTAAGTATAGTAATCAGGTAAGTATATTAATCAGGGGAAATTAAAGAAAGTCTCACAGCCGAAGGGTTAGGGGAAATTAAAGAAAGTCTCACAGCCGAAGGCCCCCAAACTCACACACCAATCAATCTCGAGATGTTTAGTTGTTAAGATGCATATGAGAGCACATGGAGTAGAGGTCAGAGGTCAGGGCCAAAGAGGGGGAGAGAGAGGGGTTAAGTTTAGGGGATAAGCTATGAATCCGGATGTCGGTAGGGGTACCGACAGCAGTAAGAGTACCAATAGGGACTCCATAACATTTTATAATGGTTTCGACTTTGTATATATACCACTCTGTTTGCACATACCCTTCTGTGACGGTGCAAAATTTTAACCATAATGTTTTTTTAGCATAGTCTGATAGAGGACATGATGACGAACACGGGAATGTATAATACTTTGCATTTTTAATGTTTTATTGCTGAGATATGGGCAATTTTGTCCCAAAATTTGCAAGCGCAAAGCATTATGGGAAATGGTTTACCTTTTGTGCTGTATCTTTAGAACAGAAGGTGCTAGAGCGATGAAACTTTGACCTACCCCCCCATTTTCAATGATGGGCTTTCCCGTGGTACCACCCGCTTGTCTCTACGATTTTTCGTTTCCGAGCTACGTTACGTTTTTTAGTCAAAACGTCTGTATCTCCTGAACGGAAGGCCGTAGAGACTCGGGGACAAGTTCTGTGTGTTCGGGGTGGTCAAATTATGTCAGACGGAGTCTGTTTCCAAGTGTGTAGGACGTACCGTTCTGGAGTTATAAGCGAAAATGTTCGCGCCATAGACTTTAATTGTAGGATTTTGTGAAAATTTGACCAAGTGTTTTTCCCGGAAAATGTTCCTCCAGGATATTTTTAGGAAGTGTGCGTTTCAGGTCATTTGGAGTCGATTGGTAGCTATTTGTCGTGTAACTTTTTGTTTACATATTTCTGATCAAGACACGTTTCTGGAGTCCTTCAGCACATATGCTGATCTTCCCAGAAAATGTAAATAGGGGATAAATGATACTATTGAGAGTGTGTCTGTCTGTGTGTGTGTATGTGTGCGTGTCTGTGTGTGTGTGTGTGTGTGTGTGTGTGTGCGTTTCTGCATACCTGCCGTTACATTTTGCCACCTCCCGACTGTCGTCGAAGTAGCTTCAATCCACAAGTGGGGTCTCTTCGACGGCGCGCGACCAGCATGTGAAAAAAGGGAGGAAAAAAAACAAACAACCTGAAGCAGCAAGCGTGCACTCTGTGTGTGCAGTAGAATGAGCATCAGACTTATGTCAGCCTCACACTTTTTTGCAGAAAACACATAGATTCTGGCGTATCTGTAAAGGATTTGAAGAAGCGCAGATTAGGCCTGCCGTGAGTGGACGGAAACAGGAATACACTCCTTAGCGTTGTGCAGAGATATACCCTTTGCGGCGGCCCAGAGCCGACCGCATCCGTACACTCACTTTCGGCTGCCCTTCGCGTCTCTCAAGGGAGACTCAATTGGCCGCACGTCTAAGGTTGATTTAAGGAATTGTTTTTTTCAGCCTGCCACGAAGCACGGGAGAAGCAGAAATGTCTCTTCGCAGCAGCCGCGCTGACTGCGTCTCCACGTGCGTTTTGGGCTGCATTCGTCAGCTTTGTTTATGTTGAGGTTTTGCTGTTCCGCACATTTGACCACTGAGCTAGCAATACTCTGACTCATTAGGTCGCGTTTTGTGTGAGGGGTGTGTCTGTATGTGTGTGTGTGTGTGTGTCTGTCTGTGCGACAGGTGTGTCTGCGTGTGTGTGTGTCTGTCTGTCTGTCTCTCTGTGTGTCTGCATGCATCTCTGTGTGTTCTGTGTAGTGTCTAGGCAAAACACAGAAAAGTGGCATAAGTTGTCCCACGCAGCATATGCGCTGTTCTGAGCAGAAAACGTCAGAGGATGATGAGGGTTGAATGAGGGATCAAAGGGTGTGTGTGTATGTGTGTGTGTGTGTGTGGGCTTGTATTAAGCAAGAAGCCTTTCGACCTCAAGAAGTCCTAAAACTTCAACAAGTCTGTCTAGGGGTGTGCAGAGTAAAAATATCAGCCTTGCCATGAGGAGACAGAGAAACAGAATGAAAGTCCCTGGTGCGGAAACAAATTCATCTTCGTAGCAGCTAGGCTGACCACGTCCCCATCTTCATTTTGGGCTGTTTGAGAGTTGTAAATAGGAAGAAAATTATGCTAAATGTGAATGGGAAACGCAAAGAGTATCGGGAAGACGGGAGAGCCAGGGTGCACGCCCAAAGAGCGAAGAAGCGGTGTAAAACGAGTAGAATGTGAAAGAAAAATAGACGGAGAGATATTCACTTTGGGTTAGGGTTAGTGCATGTGTGTGTGTCTGTGTGTGTGTGTGTGTGTCTGTGTGTTGTGTGTAGGCAAATGGCAGACCTCCCGTTTGCTCCCATGAGTGGTCTTTCGTCAGGCAGGCAGGCAGGCAGGCAGGCAGGCAGGCAGGGCTGTTGAAATGAGGCAAAGGTACCAGTCATTTTTTCATAACCTTAAGCCATTTGGAAACACAGTTCAACACATTACATTACCTGACAATTCAGTCTGTCTGTCTGTCTGTCTGTCTGTCTGTCTGTGTGTTTGCGTGTGTCTCTGTGTGTTGTGTGTCTGTGTGCGTGTGTGTCTGTGTGTGTCTCTGTGTGTGTCTCTGTGTGTGTCTGTTTGTGTGTCTGTGTGTGTGTGTGTGTGTGTGTGTCTCTGTGCGTTGTGTGTCTGTGTGTTGTGTGTGTGTGTCTGTGTCTCTGTGTGTTGTGTGTGTGTGTCTGTGTCTCTGTGTGTTGTGTTGTGTGTTGTGTGTGTGTGTGTGTGTGTGTGTGTGTGTCTGTGTCTCTGTGTGTTGTGTGTGTGTGTCTGTGTCTCTGTGTGTTGTGTGTGTGTGTGTGTGTGTGTGTCTCTCTGTGTGTTGTGTGTGTTAGGAATGAAATAAATGAATTCTGCTGCCGAAGGCAGCAGAATTACATGCACAAACCATGGACCTACACTAATTCCCAACTATCCTATCTCTCATTCAGACCATTGGGCACATGTGTACCCAGTCTAGTGATCCAGGATCTTTCAATTCTCCTGCGCTGCTTCACCGTACAGGCTGGGTTGGACTCCAGAATAGTGGCTCTGAGATTGGCCCAGCCGTGATCAACGAAATGTTGGACTAGAGGGATATGTAAATTTTTATGTTTATTAATATTATATCTGTGCTGTGTGAATCTAGTTAGCATGGTATTTCCTGATTCACCAACATATTGCTTTGAACACTGTAGGCATCTTATTAAATAAATGATATTTTTCTGGTGAACAGTAGTGTTCTTTTGGGTTTCAAAAACCTCTTTGGTGTTCTGGTTTTGGGTTAGGGGGGGTTAGGGTTAGGGTTAGGGGTTAGGGTTAGGGTTAGGAATGAAATAAATGAAATCCTGCTGCCGAAGGCAGCAGGATTGAAGCACTCACCATGGGCTTCGGTCTAATTCCCCCTATCCTACTTCTCATTAAGGCCATTGGGCAGATGTGTGCCCAGTTTTTGGATCCAGGACCTCTCAGTTCTCCTGCGCTGCTGGACAGACCAGGCTGGATTTGACTCCAGGATGGTGGCCCTGAGGTTGGTCCAGCCATGGTCCACAAAGTGCTGGACCAGAGGGATGTGTAGGTTCTTTTGTCTATTTATATTGTACCTGTGTTGGGTAAATCTAATCAATAGGGAGTTTCCTGACTCACCTACATATTGTTTGGTACATTGTATGCATCTGATTAAATAAATAATGTTTTTCTGATGTACAGTCGTGTTTCTTTGGGTCAAAAAAACCTCTTTTGATGTCTGGTTCTGCACCATCCTATAATTTCTATAAAAATCTCCCTGTGCTGTGGATTTCTGGGTTTTTAGGGGTCTGAGTTTGGCTTTGACCAGAATATCCCTCAGGTTCTTATTTTTTCTGAAGGCTGCAATCAGCCTGTGGTCCTTCAAGAAAATGTCATTCCCTCCAGAGGAAATAAAGTTATTTTTTAATTGTTTGACCAATTTAACATTTTCAGTGGAATAAGTGACAATAATTGGTAGAAGGGGATCCAGATTAATTGGTTTGGGCTGGGTGAATGTCCTCAAGGCTTGGCGTAGCATGGTGCGAGAGTACCCTCTTGTGGCCAATGATGAAAACAGAGTTTTTGTTGCACTTTTAAAATCTTCCATTCTAGTACATATTCTCTTGAATCTCAATAATTGGGATTTAACTAGGCCCGCAAAAGTATGCCGCGGGTGGTGGCTGGATCTAAATAACAGCGCATGCGTGTCTGTTTTTTTGAAAAAAACTCTCACATGCAGTCTGCGTGTGGCAGAACAGTCTGCAGCCTTGAAAGTGGTCGTGTCCAAAAAGTCTATGGAGTCCCGATTAATGGTTGAGGTAAGTTTAATGGAGTCCCTCTGTTCATTTAAGGTGACCATGAACTGGTCAAAATCCTCCATCGAGTGCTCCCAGACGCCCCAGATATCGTCTAAAAAGCGGAAATAGTGTAGCGGTTTTTTATGACACGCTGCTAGAGCCTTTTCCTCCCAGTCTGCCATAAAAAGGTTAGCATACGCGGGGGCAAATTTCTTACCCATCGCTGTGCCCCTGGTCTGTAGAAAGTATTGGTCATCAAATTCAAAATCATTCTTTGTTAAATTAATTTCAAGTAATTGGAGAATTTCTTTGTCTGGTCTCTTACTGTTGGGATATTTTTGTAAGGCATTTTTGACTGCCAGGAGGCCCTCGGGTGTCTGTATGTTGGTGTACAGAGCCGTGACGTCCAGGGAGAAGAGAAAGGCTGACGGTGGTACATCCAGATTTTTAACTTTTTCCACAAAATCAAAAGTATCTTTAAGATAGCTCGGGTGCAAAATCGATAGAGGATTCAAATAATAATCAATATATTCCGCTGTACGGTAGGTTTCACTCTCACAGTCGGAGACAATTGGGCGCCCCGGGGGGATACAGTAAGGGAGGCTCCAGGACTCTCTTTTTTGTGGATCTTAGGTAGGAGGTAGAATCTGCGCATTCTGGGCTCATTATTTCCCTGGAGGTATGACATTTGCTTATGGTTAATAAATTTTTTATTATACAGTGATAAAAGGATTTTATTTACTAGTGGTATGGTATCTTTATAAATAGGTCTATCTAGTTTTGTATAATAATTCTGGTCACTGAGCTGTCTGTGACCTTCCCACAGATAATCCTTCCTGTCCATTAGGACCACAGCGCTCCCCTTGTCTGCAGGTTTGATCACAATGTCGTTATTTTCACTCAACTGACGGAGTGCCTCATTTTCAAATTTACTAAGGTTGGATTTGGTCCAGCCTATTTTGTAGTTGTTTTGAAAGTGCTCATTATCCAATTTTGTCAAATTTGTGACTTCAGGAGGGAGCTGTGCAGCAGGGGGGACCCAAGTGGACTTGGGAATAAAAGGAAGATGTGTGGAATCAGGTTTGTTATCATAATAAACAGACAGTTTTAATTTTCTATGATAGTTTTGTAGGTCAAGTTTAGTCTGATCTTTTAAACACTTGTGGTTTAACCTGTGGAGGGAGGGGATAAAAGTTAACCCTTTGTTAAGCAGCATGCTTTGTGCTGCTGTCAACTGGAAAGAATCACATAGGTTAATCACAGTATTCAACCCTGCTACATTTTCACTACTTACAGGGAAGTTGAGTTTAAATGCTGGATCCAATGCTGTAGCATGTGCTCACCAGTCTGCTTGGACCAGTGAATATTGTCACTTTCCAGTTTAAAGTTGTTTCTGGACAGCTGAGGGATGGAAGTGTAGTTCTCCTGAATGTGCGTGTTCAAACGCCTCAAATTGTCCTGCTCAAAGGGCTCAAGGTTCCTACTAAAGTTGAGTAGGGCGACAAAAATCTCTGACTTAGGAAAAGCCTTTCCAGCCATTTCGACAGCTCTCCTCAGCTGTGGGATGGACACAGTGTCCACCTGTTTGTCCCTGCTGTTGATGCCAAAAGAGAGGACAGTTTTCTCCACAAACATGGAGACTGGGGTTTTGGCCAAGATGGCTTCCGCATGGGCAAAAGTGGCTCCCGGGTAACTGTCCACCTGAATATGATTTTGGGGAAAAGGTGGTATTCTGGCCAAGTTTGAATCTCCCAAGAAAACCCATTTCTTTTTTGGCTCCAGTGACCAGACAGAGCCCTTGTTGCTGGTCTGTGCATGTCTGACGGGTCTATATTCAGGGTTAGTTGGAGCAGGTGGGGTTGATGAGGCAAGGGGTGCAAAGGAGAGCGTGCTCTGGACTGGGGGTCTGGGTCGGAGGTTCTGTTTTGCCCCAGTGTTCTGCAGGGGGGTAATGGATGTGGTTCCCTCTGTGTTTATTGGTTGCAGGTTTGGGAGTCTGCGTGGAGGCTTCTGCTGCAGTGGTGTGTCCAGGACTGGGATTACAGGCGAGAGAGAGCCAGGTGAGTGGGGCGAGAGGGAGCCAGATGAATGAAGGGAGAGGGGGGAGGAGGTGGGGAGGAAGGTGGTGAGAGGGGCCTCACATGGAAGAGGGTCCTCATGTAGGGAGATCAATTCAGCCTCCTCTACCTGTTGCTGTTGCTCCATTTCTGTTTCCTCCACTGTTTGGGTGCTCTGGGCAGTCTTCTGGGGAGCTGTATGGGTCCCAGCCGTCTGTTTTGCTTGCTCCGTTCTCAATGCCTGCCACTGCGTGATGATCCGTGGGACTCCCGGTTGTGGATCAGATGGGGGGGCAGGAGCTGCCACTTTCAAAAAATCACTGAAGGCAGTGCTCAGATATCTCCTTCTCACAGGCTGACCGTTT
Source organism: Sander lucioperca (assembly GCF_008315115.2). Taxonomy (NCBI): domain Eukaryota; kingdom Metazoa; phylum Chordata; class Actinopteri; order Perciformes; family Percidae; genus Sander; species Sander lucioperca. Next base: position 3,569,742 of record NC_050173.1, read on the forward strand.
GGCCTGGCTGTAGCCTGAGCTGCAGGAGGGTGTGTCTGCGGGCGAGGAGGAAGAGAAGGAGGAGGGTCTGGAGGTTCTGGGTCCTGTGGAGCGGCTGGCCCATCTGTCTCCTGTGGGGCCAATGGTCGTTCTCCTGCCTCCGTCTCAGGTACAGTCTGGGTCTGTTGGGCTTCTTGTGATGTCACATTAAGGTTAGTTTGGACGGTAGCCTCTACCCTAGCATAAACTGTATCCAAAAGTCCCTGTGACATCTTCCTGCCATAGTGACTGCGGGACCAAGCAGCTGCTATTTCAAAGTTTTTTTGCCAGTTACCTGCCTTCAGCTGCTTTAGGATCTGGAGGTTGTTATCCATATTGTCCCTATAATGGTCCTCCAGGGTCGCTAAGGTATCATGTTCCCAGATTTTTGCATTACCCATAATGTAACTCTCTGTTTTAGGGTTTGAATCTGCTGGCTTAATCGAGTCAATGAGGTTCTGTGTCAGTCTGGCTATGGCAGGTGGGGTATCTGAGGCTGTCACATTATTAAAGTGGTGCGCTGATCTAATAATCCTATGTATAACTTTAGTTCTGGTTAAAAAGTCTGGGTCACTATCCTGCTGCTTTTGCTGATCTGTTCCATAGGATTGGACAAACCTCCCAGCGCGCTGGTGCGTGTTCGGCCAGCCCCGGCGTTGTTGTGTCCTCTGGCCGCTGCGCTGCTGTTGCTGTCGCTGCTGGGGCCGCTGCCAGCCCGTTGAGCGGTCCCTCCGCGCGGAGCGTGATTTTGTGTTCGGCGGTTCTGCTGACCTCCGTTGTTCCGGCCCCTTCTCTGGTAAGTGTTGTTGTTGTAGGTCTGATGTTCGGCCTGGTTCTTACCTCCATCAGACTTGTAGTTTGAGCGCCAGCCGTTGTTTCGAAACTGGCGGGAGTTGCTGCGCTGGTTGCTCCGAACGGCCGTGCGTAGGAGGAGCGGTCGGAAGGTGCCCACTGGTCGGAGTACGTGGAAGTCTGTCTGTTCTGGGGGGTTGTATATCTATTTTTATTTCTTCCCCGTTATGACTCACGTACTGCCAGCCGTCCTCAGTCCAGTTTTGGCCCGCCATCTCTCCGTCGAGCCGAAGGCCGTCGGAAAAACTCAAAATATAAAAAAAGTTTAACTTAAAACTATCTCAAAAAGAGAGACGTGATGGTCAATATGTAAGAAAATTTATTTTCAATGAGCGACGCGTTTCGGCATTTAAAAATGCCTTTTCAAGCTCAGAATCACTTACAATTTACAGAAGGGTTACTTCTCCACAGTGCAGTCAACGCGGCAGAATGAATGAGAAAAGCCGGAGCAGAGCTGATCATAACATCCTGTTTCTTATAACAAGAATTTGTTTTAATTCTACAATAGTTAGACTGTAAAAATACAGAAAATATTTACAGGAAATTTCTGTATTTAAAAAAATAATTTTTCTGTAAAATAATGTAAGGTTTTTTACTGTAATTTGACGGTAAGTGTTTGGCAACTTTGCTGCCAGACTTTTTACCGTTTTTTTACGATTTTTTTTTTACAGTGTGTGAGAGCGCACACAGAAGGCTCTTCTCATTTTTCATCTCATATGATCAATCCAACACACACATAGCTGTCAAAACTGGCCAAAAATGACGTTTGACTGTTCCTTCCAAACATAGTTTCGAAAGATTGGGATAACTATTTTTGCACATTATGTCCATTAGATGGCAAACATACAACGAGATATACATAACTACTTGTGTTGGTATATTTATTCCAACAATACATGTCTTAAAAGACATACCTACACATTACAAAATAAACTACTTTTAATAAACTAATATCCTATACCGTGAAATTTAATATAAAGACCGTAATAGACCCTCTCTCTGCACCGTCTGTACAGCTAAACAATTAGCCCCCTAGCAAGCAAGCTAGCATACTAGTCAGCCGGCCGGCCTCTAAATTAGTAAAATGTAACAACTTAATGTTTCATTCACACACTCTTGTCACATCGTAGGAAAGCACATTGCTGTCTCCAGATGAGTGACAATTTTGTTCGGCTAATTTTCTGTAACCAGTGCAGGATGAAGGGCATGTTGGGTGTGTGTCGAATTAGCAAGTTTACGTTTGCTAACTAGCCAGCAGCAGGCTGTTTTTGGTCCCTCCGCTCCCACCGAAGGGATAATTTTTGGACAGTCTGGTTAGCTGTCTCCTGGTGTGCGCTGTTTTCCCGGCTAGGGTGAAGCAGATGGACCGTAGGCTTCGTTTGATTTTTGCACTGCTGATTCGACGTTTGTGTCCAGTATCCCTTGTTGAATGATGAATAGATTACCGCTGCCTGCTGGTATGGAGAGTTAATTCCTCTCACGCAGGCGCAGAACGTACGTGGTAGTTGGCTGTCGTCTGTAGTCTCTGTGGTGTGTTCCAGTGCTAATTTTTGGCCAAGACAAAGGCGACGTGAGGTGACGTGAGGCGATGCCACAGATGGCCTTCGTCGCCACTAGTTCCTAGCCGGTGTGTCAGGGCCTTCAAGAACAGAAGTACAAATTCCAGGCAAGTTCACACTTTTTTAAATAATTTTAGATCTTGCTAAAGAGTTTATTTTCAATGTTAGCTACCACGCTAGCCAGGTAACGCTAGCTTCCTAGCTTAGTCTGGCTAATGAATGAATTAATAATGAACCATGCTGTCTAGGCTAAATTTTATTACACATTCTATGATGCCTTTCTCATCTGTTAATCTGAAGCAGCACTTCTGACAGTGTAATAATTTTATTTCCTCCAGAGAGTAAATGCCAGCCATAAACATCTCCTACAAATGTACACAAAAGCAGGATATGGCCATGTAGTCTGGATTACCAAGAAACAAGAATAATTTATTGGGCCATTGGATGCCTCTGAAAACACTGCCCGCCTCAGAGCACATCTTAAGATCACAGACAGATAACATGGTCCAAATGATGCCCAGGTAGCCATTTACTACTCTGTGACTCTTTATTAAGCAGCAAGCTGTACCTGTAGTGTTATTATAGAACTCAGCTTTGGCCAGCATTAACATCAAAAGCATAATGCCTGAGGGATTGTTGTGAAGCAGAGAACAGCAGCATTTATCATTTATTTAATATGTAAAACATTCAAAAAATTGCAAGCTTGAAATCTGTGTGAGCAGACAGCCAGCCATATGTCAGCATCATCATGCATATGTCAGTAAATGCTGGGGCTTTGAATGTCCAGGCTCAATGAACCACTCATGTTGCATGATGTATACGCTAATTACTAATTATACGATTAATAACTGTAAATTGTTAAAGTGCTCATATTATGCTTTTTGGCTTTTTCCCTTTCCTTTATTGTGTTATATATCTTTTTGTGCATGTTATAGGTTTACAAAGTAAAAAAGTCCAAAGTCCACCCCAAAGGGACTTACCATCTTCCAGAGAAAACACTGTTCACAAACTGCGCCAAACAGCTCTATTGTAGTCCTGCCTTTACTTTGTAACACACGTTATAATGCTCGCCTAGCTGCTAGCGTGGCACGCCCTCATACTCTGCAACTGACTGGCTTGTAGTGCTGACCTAGGTACTGCGCATGTGCGACTCCCAACAAAGATGGAATAGGAGTGCAATGCCTCACTCGATAGCTAAAACAGAGAGCTCAACACACGAAAAGAGGAGCTGCAGCAATGTGCAGTACAACAAAAATATGGTGTTTTTAGAAAATTAAATCACATTAACCTATTATGTTACAACCTTTAAATACAATTATGAACCTGAAAATGAGCATAATATGAGCACTTTAAGCCCGCCTCATGTAAGAGCAACTCCATCTGGTGAAATATTCAGCCTGTGTGAAGGAAAGCAGCAAGGGCTCATAGAGCCGCCAATGCTAAAGGTATAGCAGGTGAGAAAAAGGACTTCCACCATGCTGTGTCATGTCTTGATTTGAGTCGGTTTATAATCTGTGAAAGCACTGTCCACAAACATATGGAGGAAATATTTATTCATAATTCAAATTGAAAGTCCAAAGAGAAAACGAAGCATGCCGAATCTCTATGAGCCACAGCCGAGCCGCGAGATTCTAGAGTTGATTGTTTTTTTCGTCTGCTATTTCACCACTAAATTCATTTCTGAGACTGTTTTATGTGAGAAATTAACTGTGTACAGTTTGAATATGGGCAGTTTTACAAAAATTGATGGCCAATTGCACATTTTCTCCAATATGTTGTCGGACATGGAAGCTCCAGTCTTAGGTGACAGCCAGCTGGCGGTGGCCGGGATCGCTTGCTTACCGGCGGCCAGTAATACTCACAGCAACCACTGTCAGCTGGAAGTGGTTTCAGACCCTCCCACCAGCCGTTGGGCCACGCCTCCTCATTTAAATTGACACCTGTCACTTCTAAATGAAAAGCTTAATGTTAAATTGAAATGTAAAAGGTGAATCTTAAAATGTCAAATGTAAAACATAAAATTCAAAAAATAAAATGTCAAATTGAAAATTATAAAGGGGAAAGGCTAAAATAAAATGATTTCTTTTTTTTCTATTTGAGATTTTAATTTAAGTATTTACATTTAAGCTTTTACATTTCACATTTAATTATGGCATGATTTTTCCTAGTAGCATAGTAAAATAATACTATTTCTAATTAAAATAATACTATTTTTAATTTGATCTTGCTTCGTTTTCTCTTTGGACTTTCAATTTGAATTATGAATAAATATTCCCTCCATACAAACAGTACAGCTAGAGACAAAAGACCACAAGGCAGAATTTAGCTGCTTCAGTTTATGGGTCCTGATTTTTGCATGTTGGCTCACTGTCACAACTTTGTTGAAGGAGATGGAGAAGCTAAGTGATTTTTTTTAGCTGAAAAACAGCACAAACACAAACAGGCTCCTGTCACTGCAGCTCTGTTTCTGTGCCTGCGCAGGCAGGTCAGCAGGTTGACAGAGAACTTCTTGATTGCAGGTGAGGAAGGTCGATGTAAACTAGCTGACCCCCGTCTCAGCTAAGGTTTTTATTTTTTTATCTGGGCCAAACAGGTGCCTGGAAAGGATTTTAAGGAAAGCCTCATTGTAAAGTCCCAGTTGGACAGTAGAAAATTCCTAATTTGGTCATACTGCATCGACACAGAACTGTATAAAAAAAAAGGGGTGTTCGTACCTTCTGGGTTTTCTTCTTCTTTTTCTCGTCGGACCTCAGACGGCTCCCTGCACGGACCAGCTTCACGTTTTTTACTGAGTACTTCAAGAGGAATGGTATAGCTCTATGATAATATGCCATTTTCTGCACTTTTTTGTAAACTGGTGAAAGTTGATCTGAGCAAAGTCTTGGTGTCTGCCTCCACTGGACGGGGACCGAGTCTGAAAAACCTTATCAGGTGGATCAGCCTTCCTTCCCCCTGTATCAGTGGCAGAGATTGAGGCTTTTGGGACAATCACAGTGAACCAGTTTCTAAATTTAGAATAAAATATTAAAACACAATATTATTTTAATTGTTTTATATATTTTTTCTTTCCTAAGCATGCCCAAAACCAGGCATGTGCACACTTAAGAGTACAGTTTTCCCCTTCTCCTCCTTGTCATTTTCTGATCTATTGGTATATGAAATTACGCCTTTTGATTGTTAAATAAACACCACGTAAAACACCAGGAAAAACAGAGTTTTTTCTTCAAGAAGACCGCCAGCCCCCGGGGTAAGACCCACACCATGGCAACGTTACTGATATTTATATTACACAAACATATTAAACATTTATTCTTATTCTTAGATTCTGATACGACTTCTCTCCCCCTCCCGAGAGAGCTGCAGCATGGGGCCTTGATGGGAGTATGAGTCGTAAATTTAGACTCTTACAAACAGAGCAAGTGGTAGAAAGTGCGAAAACTAGGGGGGAGTGAAATGTATGGCTGCTGTGAGGCCAGTGCATATTCGTCTCTCTGTGGGATGGAAACTAAACATTTTATATTCTCTCTTGTCATGTCGATCAAGTACGATAAAATAAATGAAGGTGTGGGAAAGGCCTATTATTAATGCAATGTTTGACACTTGCTAAACTGAATACAGTAGGTTTAAAGTTTTACATTCAGGGCTCATTCATGATTTTAACCCTAGACCTCTTGCCCCCTAAGCGAGAATCATACCGCTAGACCAAGGGTGTCCAAACATTTTTTTTAACAATAAAAGTTATACAAATGCACTGATCCATACCATATTTTATTTTCATTGTCACAATTATCTTTTTTTTTTAATGGCAATGTAACCAAATGCTGCCACTCAGGCGTGAACAAATAAAAAAAAATATTCTGCCTCACTTTTACATCTGTAGTCAGATTACCAAACATACTGTATGGAATACCTTAAACTTGAAGATGATAAAAATCTTAACCTCGTGTTCATTATAAACATGACTTATTATACGTAATGCAAAGTTTGTTAACATTTAAGCTTACAATTTCAATTTAATTTAATTTACAGTATCAAATCATAATGAGTTATATCAATACACTTTACAGAGTAGTTCTAGACCACACTATAATTTACAAAGCCCCAACAATTCCAGTAATTCCCCCAAGAGCAAGCATTTAGTGCTACAGTGGCGAGGAAAAACTTCCTTTTAGGGACAGACCCAGGCTGTTGGTAGGCGGTGTCTGACGGTGCTGGTTGGGGTGTGCATGGCCCAGCAGGGCATAGCAGGGCATACAGGGCGTAGCAGGATGTAGCAGGGCTAGCCTAGTCTCACAGAATTCCATGAAATGAGCACGAACTATTAACAGCGCATTACGTGGTGGTGCCACGGAATGTGTGAAAATTCCGTGTGGCCACCACGGAAAACAATGCCAAAGTAAAGTCGATGAGAAGATGACGTAGCATTAAGAGCGACTACAGTATCGAGTAGTATGAAAGCCCGAAAATCAACAGAGGGAGGTTGGTTGGGGTGGTGAATGGGTCAAACACAGGACTTTCACCCAGGAGACTGGGGATCGTGTCCCGCGTGTTACATTTCCTAAACCGAACTGTCACTTTCTTGTTTTACTTAATGCAACCGTCCCATTCTTCTTTTACTAAACTCAACCGTCCCGTTATTGTTTTCCTAAACTCAACCGTCCATAGTTGTTTTCCTAAACCCAACCATCCCGTTGTCCCGCCACGACCTGTAGCTGAACTTAAGGGGCCGTGTTCATTTCACGTAATTCTTCTGTGGGCCCATCACGGAATTTGGATTCCGTAAAACTGATTTTGAGTTAAGGGGCCGTGTTCATTTCACGGAATTCTGTGAGATCAGGTTGAGCAGGGCACTGCAGGGCGTAGCAGGGCGCCGAGCAGGAGCATGGCTACAGCTGCAACCGTGATTTAGGTGCCACCGTAATCCAAGGAAAACTGCGGGGTGAGAAAACATAAGGGCTCTGGGGAATAAGCTCCCCAGAGCTAAATTAGTAACAACTAAAATGAGCTAAAATGAGTAAAAACTAAAATGAGTAAAAACCATGTCATGTGCTTTCCCTGCAGCATAATTAAACCGGAGGTTTGCAATAAGCCTAAATCACAGTAGGAAGAGCAAAGGTATGAATGATAGAACTAATAGATGCTGAATTCCATTGATCTGCTTCACTTTCAGTGTCATGATTTGTGAAGTTTTGTATTCTGGGCTTGTCCAGGATTTTAATCCAGAACCTCTCGCACCCTAAGCGAGAATCATACACCTAGACCAACGAGCCACAAACATCGGTTTAGTGCTTTCACTTGAAGTATGTAACTTTTCCGCATTAAAATGTCTAAAAAAAAAAACTAGACCTACTGTATGTCAATATTTTGTTGACTTGTGCTGAAACCCACAGAAATCCACAATTTAATCAAGGTAAAGGTGCATTACTGTTACATTTGGTCGCCTTTCCAATGGCATCATATCCCCTTTGTGCATGTGTCAGCATTGTGGTCTCTGCCAGAAGCTGTCATAAATGTACTTTTAATCCAGTAGTATTGTTTGTAATTGCCTATGCACACGTTGAGGAAGGGCGCTGCCCGGAACGTCCGTTGTGTGGCAATACAAATATCAAATTGGAGTGCTGTCCTAGTAACTATATCTTTTTATCCAGTTACAAGACACATTTTTATGATACACTTTTTAGAGCTTGGTCGTTTTTGTCGTTTCTAACTATTTATTTTAACTGGATGAAAGTTTTTAGTCATCTGACGTCTGGATTTTACATAATCAGAGAAACTGAGAAAAGAAAAGGTTAGCAGCAGCTCGGCGTGCAGTTCCTTCGTGTTTCCTCTATTCAGTTTTTTTTAACCAATTATAATCATTGGGTCTATTTGTTGTGGACAGTGCTGACAGGAACTGCAGAGTTGGGTGATAATTCTCTGTGAATTCATCATTACAAATGACCCCTTTCACATGCAAGTAGACTTGGGATCCATTGTTGATTTGAAAAAAATTTAATGTAGCAGCTTTTTAGCAAGTCTGTTTGAGTATGCTACTGCTTCCATGTGTTTTAGTGATCCCTACCTTCCCCATCTAAACCTAATTTTTTCTTAGGTTTCTTTGCTATCCCTCTCAATTTTTGTCATTCTTTTTTCTCTAAACTCAAGTTTGGAACTCATTGCTGTTATCATCCCACCATCTCGCTTTTCTCTCTCAGAGAGAAAAGTGTTCTTTTCCCCCTCTGTCACTTTATATCTCCATCTATCATGCTCTGTCATCCATTTTCTTGTCTGTTAACATCACACTATCATTCTCTTGGCCTTTCTACCTCTTTTACTTTCACACAGTGAGAAAACAACCAAATCAATCTCAAGGTCTCTCTCTCTCTCTTTCCCACACACAATATTTGAGTCTGGTTCATTCTCTGATTTTGTAATTCTCTTCAGATTAAATGCAGGTGCGACGGGACCAGAGTTTATATTCATGCCATCTTTCCAGCCCAATGGAATACTGCGTGTCTGTCTGTGAGTGTCTTGGTCACACATTGAACCTCGGGCTGTGGCATTTTATCAGCATATTGGCCAGTCAGATGTGTTATTTGCTTCAGTGACATATTCATAGTTTACTGTTGCCATCCAGCTTTGTGTTTGTCTCTCAGTTGATGCTGAAATAATTAAGTTCAGCTCAGTTCAGTGCATTATTGTTATTATGACACTGCGGTCCCATATACTGCCATAGCAAAGGGTGACAGAATGAATTACAGTCACTTCAGAACAATGGCAATCAATTACATACAGATAATCTACATACAGTGCCATTCTTCTTTTTGTTGTGTTGCCCTTTTCCTTTAATTTGCACCAGTAATTACATTTCACAGCTAGAGTTAGTTTCTTTTCTGCCACATAAAACTTGGTATGTTGACAACAGGCATCCGACAGCTTTGCAGGCTTCGGTTTAAAATGGTTGCTTTGACTCTACTTAGGGAATATTTAGCAGGTGTGCTGCTGATGCCTGAAAAATTGCGATGAAACTGCCAAAGAAAAACTCATGTGTAGGATGAAGACAGGTGGACCATTTGATCATTTAGATGCAAAAAAAAAGAAAAATAACCAAACACCATTAATTGTATTGCAATTACTTTCCTAGGGAGGTCCAGGAGACACAAACCAATAGAGAATGCAGCTACTACATTCAACACTATCTGGCTTTTATATGACCCTCTCTCAAAGGCCAATAAGACATAACATAACATTTTAAAGTAAACCGAAACCATTAATAACCATAAAATGTTATAAGACAATGTTATGTTGTCTTATATTTTTATGACTTATTACCTATTGCTATTATTGTATTTGTAAGTAGTGAGCCTGAAGGATGGCATCTGTCTAAAAGTTTGGCCTAGAGCAATATGATACACAGCTACTCACCAGATTGCCTTGCATTTTAGTATGGATTATCATGGTCCCCAGAGGATAACTCATAATGCTAATGACCCACTGAAGTTTTATCATCAGGTCAAATTATACACTTAAACAAAACATAGGTTATAACTAATGGCTGGGGTGCCCTGGTAGCTCACCTGGTCTCCATGTGCTAAGACTCAGTCCTTAATGCAGTGGCCAGGGTTCGATTCCAACCCGTGGCCCTTTGCTACATGTCGTGCCCCATCTGACTCCCCCCTTTCCTTTCTACAGCTGTCTTATCGATTAAAGGCAAAAAAGCCCAACAAAAAAAATATATATAAAAAAAAAAAAAAAAACTAATAGCTGGACTTCAATTAAGTTTTCTGTCGATATTCATGGATCCCAGAGAATAAATGCTTACATTTTGATATGACAACCTGAACCGTTTTCAAGGATCAAAGGCCAAAATCAAATTGTACACCAAAATTAAATCTAATCTGCAGGTCGCTGTCGCATTTGTGGAGTGAATTTATGCTTCCCAGAGGATGTTTCTGTTTTTGGACACTCCATGACCTTACTGTTTTGCCACCATCAGCCCAAAATGTCAACTTATCACGAAAGATATCACATGAACCTTTCTGTAGTGCCACTACCAGGTCAAACTGTCAACTTGATGTACATTGTTAACCAAGCTTTATAGGGACACCTGTCAAGTCTGATGCCCAAGAGGGTCTGTCTCCTTTTGTTATCCCTGATGGGCCATTAATGCATTAAGGTAGGTTTATGTCGCGCCGCATGGTTGTGCACCTCTGAATTCTTGTAACTCGGGGTGCATTCCATGTTCCATTTTATTTTCAACATGGTCAGCTGGGAAGACTGGCTGAGTAGGTTCGCCTTTACAAATATCTGTATGATTCTTCATGTACAGACCACAGGGAGTCAAATGGCCTCACATTTGTGGTAAGACAGAGTCAACACACTGGAAAAAGAAGAAGCATTTTGCTGGAAAGTGTGCAAAAATATGAGAGATCGCTTTGTCAAAGCTAAAAAAACAGCCTCATGGAAAGAGCTCAGAGGCAGTAATTTTAACTTGGAGATAAGAGACCTTAATAATTCGAGTACACAAATGGAATGTTTGATGGTAAGTCACTGTTTACTAGAGTTGAGCCGGATACTCGGCTGAAACGAGTATCCGGTACGGATAAAGCACTTTTGCCGAGTACGAGTATTATACGAGTAATACGAGTCAATATCTGTGCTCGGATTGAATAAAAATCCTCATTGGGTAGTTGACTGTGTCTGCGTTCTGTGATAGGCTAGTCGTCACAGCGCCCCTCCCCTACACACATACAGATTTATTGTGTTGCTGTGTCGCGCTCTGCTCACTCACACAGAACAACTCTCTCTCTCTCTGTCTCTCCCTCAGTCACTCAGGTTCGCGGGTCTTTTCAGTTAACGTTGAGGGTTTCTTCAGCTTCAGGTTTGTTTTTTACTTTGGTTTGTAGTACTTACTTATTAACCTGTAGAGTTCTGGTAAACGTGGGGTTTGTTCAGACGTGATGCTTGGTAGAATGCGACTCGCGTTATAAAAATATAAAAAAATTAAAAGTTAAAAAAAGAAAGTTATGTTGAGTATGAAAACTCTTGTTCATTACATTTTACTTCATAATTGCAACTGCATGTGTTGTATTCATTGTTGCAAAACTTGTTCTGTATATAGTTTGTTTGTTATTGTGATCAAAACCATTGATCTGAAGCTCAATGCTGATGCTGTCATGTAAATAGTTTTCTAATCAGCAATAAATATAACAATTTCTGATCAACCCATATCAATTGCATGCTTAAAATAACATACCGGTTAAAGCCCCACCCATTTCAAGACAACCCGACCCACTTCCGGGTTAAACCCCGCCCACTTCCGGGTTAGGCCCCGCCCAGTCTGAGCACAGATACAGATACAGATAATGCTGTACTCGCTCATCCCTACTGTTTACCATGGATGTGTTTACTACAGTTGCCAGGCAGCATGCTTTCCTTTACTTCTGCTCGCTACTTCATCTCTATCAATTCTTGCTTTTGTACGCCTCCTGGCATTTCAGACAATACTGCAATGAACAATGCATTGAACCCAACACATTCTCACTCCCATCGCGTAAAATACGGACGCTTGGTCAGGTGCCTTTGGCGTTGTTATTGACGCTAAAAGTCTCCTTTAGCATCATATCTAACGCGCTTTATCTAAACGCACTTGGTCAGGACTATTGGCGTCACTTTTGATGCAGTTAGGTTAAGGAAAAGTGGGTGTGCTTACGTTTCCATGACACGCGGGACAAGAACAGGACGGTTGGGTTTAGGAAAGAAGAACGGACGGTTGGGTTTAGGAAAAGAAGAACGGGACGGTTGGGTTTAGGAAAAGAAGAACGAGACAGTTGGGTCTAGGAAAAGAAGAAAGTGACGGTTGGGTTTAGGAAATGTGACACGTGGTACACGATCCCCGGTCTCCTGGGTGAAAGTACTGTGTTGTTTGACCCATCCACCACCCCAACCAACCTCCCTATGCGGATTTTCGGGCTTTCATACTACTCGCAACAGTAGTCGCTCTTAGTGCTACGTCATCTTCAAACACAGTGTAGCTGCTGCTCTCCCTGGTGCATTCTACACACACGCTGAAGGGGGCTTTTTGCGTCGTTTCTGACGCTGACAGCCACTCCCCAAACGTCCGTAATATACGAGTTCGGGTTGGTTGAACATACGTAAACGTCTCTGTGCATGCTTGTAGCTATCTCAGGCCCGCCTTTATCCATCTCTATAGCGCTGCGATAATCTATACAAACAAATACACAGGGCTACTGTAGCTGAGTTCATTTTAATAGTGGTCATTTTCTAGGTCTTGAGAATTTTTTTACCTTACACACAAATACACATAATATGTAATAGTTGACACTGCATTATTGTGTAAGGTCAGGAAAAATACACAAAAACATTGTTTAGATGTGGTTCATTAATGACCTAAAAATACACTGTATGATGCAGAGAGGAGTGTGAGGCAGAGATGAGAGTTGCACCCTGCAGGCATGTTTTCCCCACTTAGTCCTATCTCTGAATGTTTATCTGTTGGGCTACATAGCTCCAACAATGGTAATAGGCAGTAAGCTGTGTTTCTTGGAAATGTTGTTTGATGCATTAATTAGAGAAAAGAAGGAGAGGGAACAGAGGAAGAGAGAATTTAAAACATTGACAGGCGAATTCACAAAAGGATTGTGCTGCTTTTGCAGCCGCTAAACCTGGACAAATAAGACAAAAATAAAGTGTAAAATGCACTTTTGACTGTGTTGCTAAGCAAATAGTGTCTGCAATTTGCATGTATTTAAATTCAGGTCATAGGCATACATTTGGCGAAAAAATTAGCAGTCAGCAAAGATTGAGTTGGTGCCAAAGAAAAATGTGACAATTTCTCAGTTTTACATAAACCAGATGCAGAAGACCGAGCCCATGAATATCACACAAGCAATTTGGAAGCTTTGTACAAGAGTTACACCGGTGAGGGAGTCTCAAACCACCAACCTACACCACTAGCGGCACCAGGATTTTGATTGTAGGTGGGCCTCCAGAAAACTGGATAGGCCAGTTAAAATAAGCCAAAAAAAAAGCCTACCTCAGTGCTGAAGTGGACAAAGACATACACCTCGGCAGTAAGCCTAACTTCATTTATCTCTTTTGAACGTTCAATACACAAAAAGACAAACGGAATTATTACAGCCAGACACTAACGTTAACAGCCGCTTTCCGACCGGAGGGATTTTTGCAGTTCCTAGAACATAAAATTCCTAGAACCCTTTTCTCGTGTTCCGACTGGACTAATTTGGGGATTTTTAAGTCCCTCTGGCCGCAGGTACTGTAACTCTTTCAGCTCGTACTTCAGAGCAGGGTCTTTTCTCTTTTCCCTTTTCAGCATATGAACCTAGGTGAATGAGGGTCGGGTTTCCGGTACAGACAGACCAACAACGGGACAATTTTCGCCATCTTATTCATCACTAATTTCACTTATGACAATGTTTTAGGCGGGAAATTAACTGTTTAGATTTCGAATATAGGCAGTCTTGCGTTAATTGATGCCGAATTGACAATTTGCTTCAAAGTTTTCAGAGCTCCATGAAGTGAGGCGACAGCCAGCAGGCGCCTGCCCTGGCTGCTAGCTCGTCGCTCGGTTATGCTCAGAGACCCCGCTGTAAGCTGGAGGTCTCTCAGACCGGTCTCATAAATAAGAGGCTTTTATTTCGCCGTTGACGGTTCGTTTGTTTAAATATCACAACACATGTCCATCATAAGATTAACGGGAACCCACCCGGGCCCAATGGTAGCGCCGTGGGTGACCTACACATACATTTGCGTGTCCACCACCGTGTTGAGGCCCCTAAGCTAGCACCAAGAGAAGCTGTGGTCGGCAAAGAGCCAAGTCAGCCATGAGCCATCTGTCATTGCAGCTTTTGTAAAAAGCACCAAGTACAAATGGAATGGTGAAAGATGGGCCCACTGCACAACAGCTGCCATATTTTGCGTAGGAGATGGTCTCCTATCATACAGTTGAGAGACAAGTTTTAGAGAACTACTCCCAATTTTTGACAAACTGTATGAGCTGTTCTTCACACAGACCGCTATCCCCGATCTGTACAATAAAACGAAGGTGAGCATCACTAAAGATTTGAAAGCAGCTGACTTTGTCGCTTTCACAACCATGTGTTCAAGCATAAATGACCCCCTACATGTCTGTGACAGTCCATTATATTTCCGAGGATTGGAAACTTGAGGCGAAATGTCTCGAAACAACATTTATCCCGCAGAACCATGCACGGTAGGAACAGACTGTTAGGCTGGGTTGTCCAGGGGTCCGTTTCAGAAAGTAGGTTTAGTGAAAACTCTGAGTTTGTTAACCCTGAGATGAGGGAAACTGGGTTTTCTGTTTCAGAAAGGGAGAGAGAGAGGGGTAACTCCAGCCTGTTTCAGAAAGAGAGGTAACTTAACCTCAGAGTCAGTTACTATGGTAACTGAGTCTGTGAACCTAACCTGGTCGAGAGCAGGTTTTCTTCAAGAAACCTTGAATTTCTCTCAGTCTCCTCCCTCTGACACAGCGCGCATTCATTTCCTCATTCATTCAGGGTCCGTGTATCATCCGATCATTTGTTTTTGTTTTCACATATGAAAACAAAAAACAACTTTTTCCGTTTTTTTAGAAAAACGAAATTATGATTTGATTTTTGGTTTTCCCGTTCTTGCACAGAAATCAGAAAAACCACTTGATATTCCGATGTTCCCCTGTGGGTGGTACCCAATTATTTGGCTTAACTTACTGAAAAAAATCTATTGAAATAGCCTAAATATAAACATGTTCACGCATTGACAGACAAAAGGCACGATCTGTTTTTGTAGGAGAGGGGAAGACCCATCTCATCGTTTAATCCTGTTGTGTTCAAAGTCATGTTAAACCATTTTTTGTTCCCAGTCAAAAATAGATAGGTAGATAGATAGATAGATAGATAGATAGAAATGTTATTGATCCCCAAGGGGAAATTCAAAGTCCAATAGCTTAAGACATCACACACAACATACACATACATCATAAACAGGATCATAAAAAAAAAGCAAATTCACATGAATAGCATGGACAATAAAAGAAAAAATACTAAATACTAATAAATTTTAAAAAAAATAATACTAAATAAATAAAAAAAAATTTAAAAATCCAATAAAAAATCCACATGAATGTACTAAGGGATGTATAAGTATGAGACGCTTGCAGTGAGAGGGCAGGGACTGACCCTGTGATTCAGTATGAGATTGTGCGTCATGGTGGTAGTGCAAATAGGTCCAATAGTGCAAGGATAAAGTCTAGAGACCAGCATTAAATATGGACAATATAAGAGATCAAAAGTCAATATTAGAGGTTTGAAGTAATAGTGTTACAGCCATTGTTCAAGTATTAAGTTATGTTAGACCTCAGTCCAGGCTGGCGGGTGGAGAGAGGGAGGGATTGTGCATATATGGGCTAATATAGCCAGTTAACAGTGTAAACAGTATACAGTGGGCCAGTGGACAGTCAGTACATAACTGTTATTATAGGAGGTAGTGGAAGTGGTGGAGAGGGAGGAGAGGCAGACAGACTATGCAAAGAAGTCTCTCTATCCTCTTCTCTTTAGTGAAGCATTGTAGAGTTGTATGGCCCTGGGGACAAATTACTTTCTCAGTCTGTCATGACTGACAAAATGACCGTTCCATTAATACTCATCATACATTAATTCTTTGTTTTAGGTATTTTTATTAACTTAAATTTTTATGAATACAGTTTTTTGTCTATTTGTTATTTATGGCCTGTATGCCTCATTGATCTGAGCTTATACATCTTGAATTCGATCGAGTACTAAAAAACATAAATGCTGGATTATTTTGACGATAATAAATAATCAGATGAAACATAGTATACTGTTTATCACAGATTACTTTGGGCCAAAGTTACCAAGGACATTTTTAAGAAACCATTTAAAAATGTATACATTCACATAAAGTAACACCTGCTTGGGTCAAAAGTAAGAGATTTTATCTGTCACTTTGGAAAAAGAGAGAGACTGAGAAAAGGTTAGAGTAGTAGGCATGAAAAAAGCAGGGAAATATTTAAAAAATATTAAAAATAAAATGATCTATGGAAAGGAGTGCCATGTCTTTTTGGTACATGATAAAGTATCTGCATTCAGGAAAAAGTTGGACTGTGTTGGGCTCGCGTGGAACAGGGCTCAGTCCCTGTGCGATTTGTACCACGCATGCGTTGAAACACTTGACGACCAACAGCGACCAAACATCACAACTTTTTTTTTGTATAAAATCTTTATTATACAATAGTCATACAAACAATCAAGACTAATAACCATAGACTATATATTATTAATGCGATGAAGTGTAAACGTACATAAGTGTCCTTTCGAAGACGGGATGACAGCTCTTCCAGCCACCACTGCTGTATACCACTATAGTAGCTACATGCTAACGGCAGTAAACATGTCATCTTAGCTGGCAGTGTTGTTAAATTCTCCCCAATTCCGGGTCACATTCCTGCTGAAACATGTCCGATTGTGTAGTGTTTGGTTCAGAACCCTCTATATGCGATTTCTGACCTTAGAAAGTGCTGCTTCGTTCCACTACAATCTAACGTTAGCATACTCTATTATAATTATTATGTAGCTGTATGCTAACGCGACATAGCGGAGTATATATAGCTATATATGTATGTATATAGCAGGACTAAAGTACTATCTATTTTTGACTGGGAACAAAAAATGGTTTAACATGACTTTGAACACAACAGGATTAAACAATGAGATGGGTCTTCCCCTCTCCTACAAAAACAGATTGTGCCGTTTGTCTGTCAATGCGTGACATGTTTACATTTAGGCTATTTCAATAGATTTTTTCAGTGAGTTAAGCCAAATAATTGGGTGACACAAAGCATGCATATAGACTATTAATTTTACATATAGACTTAATTTTACAGGCTAACAAATACAGTGTGGGTAAACTCTTAATTTGAAAAACAATGAATGCATATCCTGCCAATCAGATTTAGCACCACCCACAGGGGAACATCGGAATATCAAGTGGTTTTTCTGATTTCTGTGCAAGAACGGGAAAACCAAAAATCAAGTCATAATTTCGTTATTTCGTTTTCATATGTGAAAACAAAAAGAAATGATCGGATGATACACGGACCATTCAGTCTGTATCAGGCGCAATTTAGCGAAGTTTGTTATCTGCATGAATAAAAAAAAACGTATTGGTTTATGTTAGGCAGATTATAAAACGTTTTTATCTCTAACATGGCACGTCCTTTTGTCGACGATCCCGTTGATGAAAAAGCTGTATTAGGCCTACTTCAGAGAGTTTACGTCGGGAGATGATATGAGTCCCGACTAGATTTATTTTCATTTCCAGATAACCAATTTGAGAGGTATTTTCTTCACAGTCGATTAGATATGTAGATACCTTATCCGTCCTCATATCACTAACATCCACCATCGTGGACATGCTTTTATATCCCAGCAGATTCTTTGTGTCACATTATTTATTTTTTTGCAAACGGCAGCATCGGTGATGCGGATCATATTGGTAAAGCCACTGTATGCAGAGCCGTCAGAAAAGTGTTGTGGTGTCTTAAATAGTAATGCTGTGATGCTGTATGAAGAGGAATCCGCCGACACTGATCTTGATTATAAAAAGGTTTATTACAAGCAAAGATTCAGCATCAATTTAACAAACTCCTGCAGAAAGCTTGGAGAACGACCAACTCAAATTCTTCCAAAAGTCGTTCTGAAGTTCTGCTGTTAACACAGGGTATATATTCTATGCATTGTATGACCTAAAGTGGGAGGGTGTATGTGTGAGTATATGAACTGGCCAATCGAAGCCTGTTATCTGGCACAACTCCAAAAAAGGTCTCTTCTGTCTTGGGGGGACCCCTACTCATGTTAACAATTTCCAGATGTTCTCAGTAAGTGTAGAGTAAAGTTCATAGGACTCCCTTATAACAAACCTTTAAGCAAAGTTTATAGAAAGTTATAGAATGGTCATATACTACAGTGTCTTTCACAGCAGCCGCTGTGTTGCTTTTTTAACGAAATACATGTTCAAACTCACTGTATGTGTGCATGAGTATTTCCGCCGACCAGTTTGTTTGTGGTTGTTACCATGGTGAATCGTAGTATCATCCATTCATGCTGCCTTTTTATTGTGGTGGTGCACGCGCTTAGCTCTGAGTCAACCTACTCAGAGTTAATTGAACCAACTCAAATCAGCAGGAACCAAAAACTCAGAGTTTCCCATCTCAGGGTAAATCAACTCAGAGTTCAGGGTTAGACTCAGAGTTTGTTAAACCTCCTTCCTGAAACGGACCCCAGATTCAGGAGCAGACACGGAGAAAAGATTGGAACCGGCATAGAAGTTTATTGAACACAAAGGTAATGAAGGTGCTTTGAAATCCTCAGGGGCTGAGAGTGGGCAGACAGGCGAGAGGCAGATCCAACAAAAAAACAATTCGGCTCAGGCAGGCAGACTGGGCTTCCAGGACTGAAGCGGGAATCTGGAGCAGGAGCAAAAAAACCACACAAAGTCAAGCTAAGCTTACAACAGGAAATACTAAAGGCAGCCTGTCAAAAACCCACATCAGCTGGCCGTAGCGAGTGTTGCCACTTGGGTGAACAGACAATCTGGCAGAGACTGGCTGGAAAGCCGGGGTTTAAGACAGGAGCGGTGATTGCTGATCTGCTTCAGGTGAGTAGGAAGCCACAGGTGTCCTGACGAGGATGGAGAGAGAACCAGGAGTGCCACACCCACTCAACACAGGACAGACAGATGACAAAACAAAAACACAAGGGAGAGGGAAAACAGACAGCACCCACTAGGACTGGGGAGGCAGCAAGCCAAACCATGACATAGACCAGTGGTTCCCAACCTGGGGTCCGGGGACCCCTCAGGGGGGCGGCAAAGATCACAGGGGGTGGGCAAGTCTTTTTCTGGTTTGATGTTGAGGTAAAAAAAAAATATTTGCACATGTTAAACAAATTATGATAATACACTAGAATATATAATGTATTCAAAAGTCTGTATAAAAACTATATATTTTTGTTCTCGCTTCAAATTGTAGGCAGGCTACTTAGTAGGCCAAACCTCCGGGACCTCTTAACCTGTGGCCCTTGCTTGTCATCAGGTCAGCTGCTAGCTGCTATCATCCTCATTTTTCCTGCCGCCACGGCATCACTATTTTATGAATGAAACGTGGCGGAGAAACGTAAAAGTGCTGATAACTCCTCTGTATCAAAAAAGAAAGTAAGGCTCTATCTTGAGAGTTACCTCAACTTCGGTTTCGGAGGGGGGGCTCAGCTTTTCTTAGACATAAGTAGGGGGGGCGCTAAGGAAAAAAGGTTGGGAACCACTGACATAGACGATTGCATCACTACTGACAATGGGGGTCAATATCGTTGCAGCCATGCGCAGTCAATAATTCACTACAGAAGGAGAAAGCAAAAGTTTGACGAGTTTTCCGCAATATAATGGTATATGATAACGGTAAGTCACTATCTTAATTTATTGCCTTTATAATTTTCTTGTAGCCCATACATTAAAGCTACAGTTGGTAACTTAAAAAAAAAAGTTTGTCATATTTGCTCAAACTGGCACTTTATCCTGCCAGTACTATATGAATCAGATAATCTATGAAAAAAAATCACTTTACTCTGCCTCTGCCTGGTGCTCCTAAAAGCATTAACAGTAGTAACATTGTGGATGGATAGTAGAAACAAACCTCTTTGAGCAGAAATGGATAAAGAAGAGGGTCTTTTGAATAAAAAGTTCAGTTTCAAAACCCTTCCAGATGGTTCTCTCCACAAGACGTAAGCTATTTGCATGTTCTACCAATGTCAATTAAGTTACTACAAGAGTACGTAGAGTCTCAAATACCACTAGCTGGCCAAGCATACGGCTGATGCAGAGAATCCCGCTCCCCCTCGCCAAAGGCTGGATAGTTTGCAACGAAGACGCCTGGACAAGTTTACAAGCAACAAGCTTTCAACAATGATAGCTAAATGGGTGGCTACAGCTTGCAGGCCAATCAACATTGAAGAGGGCTTGATATAATTAGCATCGTATCCAACATCTACACGTATAAATTGCGTTTGAGAGACACCACTGTATCTGAGATACAAAACTTGTATGAAGACGAGAAAACTAAAGTGCAGGAGGTGTTGAGACAGACAAACGTGGTCACACTCACCAGAGACTACTGGACTTCTCTCAGTAATCACAGTTACCTCGGGGTCACAGCACTATATTTTGACCAACAGTGGGAACTTTAGTCACATGCTTTGACTGTTGATAGAGGACTGAAGATAGAGGACAGGCATTTCGCCAGACAGTGGGACATTGAAAAAAAAGTCAATACACTGACCCCTGATAGTGCACGCAACATGATTGCAGAAAATGCAGAAAGGTAGTGGGCCTCATACAGGACGTGACTCGAGATAGAACAGTACCCTGGAGATGATAAAGCGTGTTCTGAGAAATCAAGAACCACAGAGATGCACTGGCCGTACAAACAACTAACGTCACCATGCCAACAACAGCTGAGCTGGATAAACTGAATAAACTGAAGAAGTTGGAAACCGTGCTGGACCCCTGCAGGTAATTTATTGATACTCTTGTTCACAGCATGTTTGTTTCTCAATCAAAGTGGGTCATATTATGTCATATTAGTGGGTGCCATATCATGCTTTCAGCATATATTTTGAGCTTACAGTAACTTTGAGGTTATTGTGTTCAATATTCTAGACAGTATTTGTCATTCGTTTGAAAAAACATTTGCATGAAGCAAGCATATTTGTCTGCTCCCATGTTGATAAGAACATTACAAACTTTACATTTAGAACAGATACAAAATGTGTGATTTTGCGATTAATCGTGAGTTAACTATGTACAATCATGCGATTAATCAAGATTAATTATTAGCAAAATATTCAAATAGCTACACCTGCAATTTCACTTTTTAAATCTCTTTCCTGGAACAGGTGTATTTGTGGGAATTGTGCAACAATGCCTACAGAGCCCGATCAGTTCTGCTGCAGGGAGATACCACAGTTAATATGAATGCTTGGTAAATGGAATTGTAATTATGCAGTCATTTTCTTTTCCTTAATCCCATGTATGTACCCTTTCAAATTTACCAAGTTACAAGAAGACTACAGCAGTTTCAGGACCAACGACCGTGCACGGTTGATCATCCTGTCTTTGAGCCTGTGTGTTTGAATGTGTTATTACAGAATGCACTCAACATCTAAAGAGTGACTACAGGCCTTTACATCTAAGGGGAATAGAGCGGTAAGTGTTTTCATGAATTTAAATTGTCAATTATTATTGTAATACAAATATGAGTATGAAAGAAAATGCAGTAAATTACAGTTCCCGATATCTTGCATTGCTTACTCTTCATCTTTCATGTTTGTCACAGTACTATCAAATACTGAAACTGTTTACGTATATAGACTTGTATTTCAAATGTTATCATCAGAAAGATTGCTACAGCAAATACCACAAAACCTTTGAAAGAAAGTTATTCAATGTACCAACCTGGTACAGCAATCCTGATTATAGGCAAAAATGATAATGTAGCATACTGTTTACAAAAACAACAATATTTCTGATCACTATCACTGCAGTCACTAAGCCATTCTACAAAAAAAGATGGACACACTACAAATGGATGTCACCATTACTGTTGACTAAATCAGTGGTTCCCAACCTTTTTGGTCTGAGGTGGCCCTGTCAGATGAACTCACGTACCCCTTCATCGAATCACAATGTATTTTCCAATTGTATAACACTATTCATTATATCAAAGTGGATATTGTTTTTTTTACACAATTGAACTGTCAATATTAAGGTTGATTTTGGTCAGCAATCCTACAACTACTAGCCTACTACTATTCCTACTTGGAGTGAAGCTAAATGTTTCAACCATTTATCCATTAACCTTACTTTTAGCTAACTATATAACTATAACTATAGTTGACATAATGTTAAGATGTGGATATATACCCCTTGGGGTACAAATACCCCCTGGCCCTGGGGTCCAGGTTGGGAATCACTGGACTAAATATCATGTACTTTGCTCCGCCGTTACAGATACTTGGCCTACAGAATCTTTGCAATCTGGTGTTGGGTCTTTCCGAGTGGTACTGCCCGCCTGCCTGGTGATATGGACAAAGTCCCCCGACGCTCAAGGAAGGTACGTTCAGTCTTTGATTGAACCTCTACATGTAGGTCTGGCTATCCTTTCCTGCATCTCTGGACTTTCAAAATGGGCAGAGAGATCCTCGACGATGGGGATCTTTAGCACCTCATCCATATATGTGACAGGGTAAATCTCAAAGATGAGGTCCAACAGTAATCTGTAATAGAAAACAAGATGATATATATGTTTGTTTTTTACTTCGTTTTTAGTAGGGACGGGCATTTCAAGCTGAAATATTATTCTGTATTCACTGGGAACTATTCAACCATTCTTCGAAGATATATTTTTTTAGGCCAAGACAATAGTGGAATAAACTATTTGATTTTTTTATTTAATGATCTCAAAGATTCAAATATCAAGGACCATCCCTAATGTTTAGTATTTATATTGTTTACATTATTGGGTTGATACCATTTAAAGACAACAGTTTATATGTTGTTTATTTTTCACTTTGACTGTATTGACCATTTGACTGACTGTTTGCATATTTTTTGATTATGTAGGATTTTCAATAAAAGCTTGTACAACTTACGGAAGGCTGGTTCTGCTTTCACTGGCTTTGCTGTGCATTCTGCCTTCTTGGACTTAGGGAAATTGACTCTAAATTGCGGCTCAGACGGCTGTTGTTGCTAGGGGATGCCTAGCATTTTCATTGTGTGCAAGTGCAGGGCTGCCAGGTAGCGTCTTTGGAGGAAAAATAATACTTAGAAATATGGTGGAGCTTTTCCACGTCTTTCAGAACTCTCTTGTTGGACAGTATATATGAAAGGAAAAAGCTTTGCATTTCAAGTGCAAATTGGGTGAAGACACTTGCTGTCAACCATTTGCTCTTGTCCCTTGAAGTGTGTTGTGGATGCGAACAAACTTCTTCAGTTTATCACTTCTTCTGTGATGTCTTTACCAGTTTCTTAGACAGTCCTAATAATATGAAAACTGTATATCAGTAATGCACACAGTATATTTTGAATACAAAAATGACGACAAAAATTAGCTGTAATAATATTCTAAAAATGACCATTAGGCTGAAGATTATTTTCTCCTTACACACAAAGAAAGGAAAAATACCTTTATCCCAGGTGTCATTCATTGACGTTGGCCTTTTTCTTCATACTACCCAAAATCACACCATGTGCCTCCAAGAGAGCAAGGCTTCTCTTCAGACCTTTCTCTCTGTGATAGCTTACGCCTACTTCATTGCTCTGCTTATTTAAAAAAAAGCAGATAGAAGCATGGTTAACACTAGAACCAGCAGCATTCCATTTACTCCTAGAACCGCCTACTAGGTAATTTTTACCCGCTGCTGCAAAAGCATCAGCACTCACAAATATGGCATTTCTTGAAGCAGTTAAGTTGATAATTTTTATCTATATATTTTTTTAATTTTTAATAAGTACGACTTCAAAAAGTCAGTTTATGGGCTTTAGGCTCTTTTATTACAGATTGAACGCACACAGACACAAAATGTTTTGTGACCGCGCTCTGCCAGTTTGTGCTCCTGGTTGTAAACAGTTCCGTCCTGTAATGGTTGATCTGACACTAAAGAATATAAATATTTATAATTAGTTTAGCTAGTGCAGTAAGTTAACGTTGCATGAGTTACGCCTAACGTTAAGTTAACTAGGATGTGTATCGCTTGACTGTAACTAAAGGCACCTGTCCCATCAGCGTCTGAGGGCAGCTGCGCTGCGATGATGCGGGCGAGGGGGGGCGCTACTTGTGAAGATTCCTCATCCGGTGAAAACGACGGGTCATTGATCTCTCCCCAATACGATTCTACCTCACTCATGTCCAAATCTAGCTTACTCTAGCTTGTGATATGGCAGCCACTTTGTCAAAAGACGTGTGAGAAAAAGTCATGAACTGTGAGATGAAGTGGTTATATAATAACAGACTTACACGCATTTAAAAATGCCAGGCGGGTAAATTTTACCCCTTGGCCTTTCTAGTGTTAACCAAGTCAGCTTTTTTATTTCAACACTTACCAAACATAGCTTAGTTTAACTGATTACAGAGATCTTCACACTCACCTGAACCAGCTGTAGATCAATAAAAATTAAATTTTATTTATAGTATCAAATCATAACAAGAGTTATCTCAAGACACTTTACAGATAGAGTAGGTCTAGACCACACTATAATTTACAAAGCCCCAACAATTCCAGTAATTCCCCCATGAGTAACAATGTTGCTCCTTCAAAAATAAATATATTACTTACATATATATATATATATATATATATTATTTGAATATATTTAGTAATAGTAAGCCTTTATCTTGACAAAAACGTCATTATAACTATAACAGCCAGAATTACAAACCTGGTGAGTCGGCCTTCAAGTCACCACCTAGGATTACATTCTGCTGTTGACTAATGCCGACCTTACACCTAACAACTTTTTAAGCAATTCCACTGTCGCAAAAAAGTTTCCAATATTGGAATGAAATCATGAGAGACTTGCTAGAGTTAGGGCGTGCTTTCGTCGTATCAAATGCATCGTCGTCACATTACGACAAACTCAAACGTGTTTAATTTTATCGCAAGTTTTATGTCTTGGTAGTAATATCTCATTGTCTGTGACTGAAAAACTCAGTGACATATCAGATTGTCTTAGATGTGAGATGGTTTTCTTTAGATGTGAGATGATGTCGACTTTAGTCTTTTCAAAGTCTTTTCAGAATCTTCTAGTGTATGGTAGGCGTAAGCTGGTATATGCCATGTGCGGGGGATGCCGTGAAACTATGACGGCATTGAATATGAATTTAATACTACTAGTACTACTACTACTAATAATAATGTAATACATTAATGGGAAAATGAGCCACACCTTGACATTGGCAAAGGCGTCAGCTATTGGAGATCGCTCTGACCATCGTGGATCCCAGAGATCATCGTCTATTGGCCCGATCCTAAGTTCAATTCATAAAGATCAGCGCTAATAGCCACACAGTTATAGTAAAATTCTTAGCGATTTCAGAGAGTTGGTGGTAATGAAGCACATTTACTGTATAAGGGCTGTCCTCTGCTTCAAATTATGCCATCTTCTTTTAAAGCCTGAAGGTGTGCGTTTGAAAAAAAAAAGAAAGAAAAACAGCACTGACAGACTGGGATATTAAATCCCAAATATGGTTTCTCTCTGTCACGTTTAAATTCCTTGCCTTAAGTTTTGAGGATTGCCTCTGCACCTCGTCAGTCAGGACCTGTAACTTGCGGTCTGATAAAAAACTTTATGGCTGTAATTCTGCTGTAATTTCATTAGCGCAATATCTATTGTGAATCGGACCTTGAGACGGGGCAGATAACAGTTGCAAGTAATGCTCAATTCATGGGGCTATCAGTGGCCACAATCGATTCTTTGTGAATTCGCCCATCAGAGAGCTAAAGACAGACTGGCTGAGGATGTGTGTAACAAAGAAATGGATACAGTGAGGAGGAGAATAAAAAGGAGACACAAACGCACACAAAGCGCCTGAGATGAGACATTCATCTATCTGTCCCATTCTGAATCCAGCAAAGTGAGATATCGGCATCTCTCCGTTTAGCTTCAGCCATGGTCGAGACTAAGATAGCATCTGCCCTTTCTAGAGGCTGGCACAAATCCATAGAGTGCTGTGACAATTATCGACAATCAATGTCTACTTACCTGCCATTCACAGTGACTGAATACTGCTGTCTGAATAAAGTCAATGTCTATCTCAGGTTTTTTTTAATAAAAGGGCAGGAGTGTCTATGTGGGGGCTTTTATTTTTTTTTTCAAAAAAGGGCAAATGTAAAATATAAATCAATCTTTAAATTGATTGGCAGAATTGTGAATGGATGACACCTGTGAAATGAGGTCATTCAGTCATTGTGATCGCATTCAGTCACATTTTGTAACAGTGAGTTACAGTTAAGTTCAACGTTCTTTATGGTAGATATCATGCATGCATGCCATTCAATGGATTTGTTTTATATTTTCACCTTTTCAATCTGCCAATCTGGTGTACGGTCATTTCCACGCAAAGCTCGGCATTTATCAATATTGACATAAGCGGAGGCTACGATGAAATCTCACGTCAAGTTTAAACTTGTGTATGCAAGTTTTCGAGTCAGTGTGGATTTGCGGTGCAGCATATAATTAGTTTAACAGGATAAGGAGAAGTCATCAGTTGATCACTTATCAGCAATGGCAGATCTGGCTCTTTTAGAAGACCTATGCGCCAGTACAACAATGCACGCGGGCCACGGTGGAGCGCTCCATCAGATTGATTAAGGGCAGATGGCTCTGTCTTGCATCAGCGGGGGGGACCCTACTATACACGCCAGAAAAAGTCTGCAACATTGTTTTAGCCTGTGGGGTTCTGCACGATATCGCGCAGGAAAACAGGGTGCCATTAATGTAGTGATGGAGCCAGATGACCCGATGTCCAGAGAGCAGTGTCCAGCACAGCCCCAACTGGGCTATATGAAGGAGACAGGATATTATTCCTCACTTTTTCTTTTTTTTTTTTTTTCAGAACAATTTTTTATTAGCACCATTTATCATTCAGACATACAGAACAAATTCCACAATATGTGCCAGGTAATATTATATGGTGCACAGAACAGAGAAACACAAATTGAACAAGAACAAAAACCCTCTCCCATCCTCTGCGGTCTCGAGGAAAACAAAACAAACAAACAAACAAAATCTTTCTCAAAAAAAGAAATCACACCTTGCCTAGTCGCTCTCCTATAGTTCTTGTGGTGCTGAGGTCATTAAGTCTGATATTTGTGCTGCATTGCTTTTCCATAGGTTGATAGTTGATGATTTGGCTTTGTTAATCCTTGCTGTCGAGAGCTCAAGCATAACTATGTCTAGAAAATATGCTAACCACTGTTTTATACAAAGCGAGTGGGGGCGAGCCAGCGTTGAACTATCATTTTCTTGGTTGCAGTTGAGCTGGCTAGCCAAATCTTCCTCTGTCTCTCGAGCAGGTGTAATTTAGAGTCGTCATTAAGTAACAAAATAATCGGGTCGGTAGGAATTAGATATCCTATCACATCATCAGATAGTATTGATGTTGTTTTATGCCAGAACTCATGCACCTGTTCACACTCCCAGACCATATGCAGGAAAGTTCCAGTTTGTTCAGGTTGACAGAACGTACAATAGGGAGTGGGAATGGCTTTCAAGACGTATCTCTTCTGAGGAATCCAATATGTCCTATGGCATATGTTGAAGTGGATATACTGGTGATTTGGGTTCTTGGAACAATGGAAAATGTCCCAAACTGTCTCCCAATTAATTGTGTTCCCCTCAGGGCTCAGCTCTCGTTCCCATTTCCCCACTATTGGGAGTTCTCCTATGGATATTTGCAACAGCTTAGCATACATCTTGGACACTACTCCTCTCAAAGGGAAATCAAAGAACCATTTAATGACTGTCTCCCCATGGCACTCCATAACATTGTAGGGCTGATCTTACAAGAAGAAGGATGTCCTGGGGACCTCAAAACTAGCTCTCAGGTCTTCAAAACTCACCATGCCTTTCTCATTGAATAACTGGTCTAAAGTATAAATACCTCTGTCCCTCCACTGCTTACAAGCAAAAGGTTTGTTACCAGACATTAAGTGTGTATTGTGCCATATTGGGGTATTCACGTACCACTTATTGGTGTAGCGCAGGTGCTCCTCGACCTGTTTAAAGTTGGCCAATGTGTTGGTGATAATAGGGCCACACGGGGAACTATGTTCATTTTAACAACAGCAATCCTGGACCGCAGTGATGCCGGCAGCGCAGTCCACCTATTCAGATCCTTTTGAACATTACTTAATATAGTTTCATAGATGTCCTGGACCACTCGCTGTAGTGATGAATGTATGATGATGCCCAAATATGTAATTTTGCTTTGAGTTGGTATTGTACCAGCTGATGTCATGTGCCTGTTGTTCAATAAAAGATTATATTTATCCCAATTGATTTTATAGCCAGAGATTGAGCCAAATCCGTTGAAGATCTTAAGAATTTTTGGAATAGCATCCTCAATATCAGAGATGTACCACAAAATGCCATCTGCAAATAATAATATTGAGCTGCTATTGGATTTAATCTGGACATTACATATTTCATTTTGCCTTATAGCTTGGGCTAACGGTTCAAGAGAGATCGCAAATAGCATGGGGGAGAGCGAGCATCCCTGTCGAGAGCCCCGCTCAATGGTAATGGCTGAGAATGCAAGCCATTGGTTGAGACTATAGCGGTGGGGTTCACATATAAAGTAAGCACCATGTCAATGAATTTGGCCCCCAAACCAAGCCTCTCCATTGGTTTCCTCTCCAAGCCACTCCACAAGTAGTTCTACTCTAGGCGGTCAAAAGTCTTTTCCGCGTCCACTGATAAAACTGCTACCGTTGTTGGAAGGTTTCTGGCTTCTTCTATTACATGAAATAATCTGCGTACATTGTCTGCAGCGTGACGCTTTGGTATAAAGCCTGATTGGTCAGGGTGGACTAGCTTCTCAATAAAGCGTTCTAAGCGGAGTGCTTTGAAAATAGAGCTTAATATCAGTCCCAATGAGGCTGATGGGCCTGTAATTTGAGCACAATCTTTGCCCTTTTGGGTATAACAGAAATTAGTGCAGTGTTGGTTTGTTGGTGAAAAGTACTCATCTCTATGGCCAAGGTTAAAGCTTGTAAAATGATAGGTCCTAATATGTAATAAGTACTGTAGAAGAAGTTCTGATGGAATTCCATCCAACCTCAGTGTTTTCCCTTTTTTTTTTGTAATGCTGATTTAAATTCCTCTAACGTTGTAGGTTGACCCAGTTCTTCTGCCTCCTCTGGGTCAAGAAGAGGCAGATTAAGCTCTTTTAGGAACTCCTGGCACTGTGTCGGATCTGGATTGCAGGAGGACTCATACAACTTTGAATAAAAGGATTGGAAAGTAGCATTGATATCTTTAGGATTCGTTGAGGTACCTCGGTCTGTGCAGATGCTGTTGATAGTAGCTCTGGACTCGCTTTGTTTTAATTTCAGAGCCAGCAATTTGCTTGGTTTGCAACTATTGAAATAATAATTTTGCCTCACTCTGTGCATTACTAATTCAGCTCTCCTTCTTGGCAAATCATTTAGCTCTGCTCGACTTCCAACTTCGCAATCCTTGCTTCTCTTTTTTTCTTCAAATTGACAGCAAAGGAAGATGTGAAATCTCTAATAAATCCTTTAGTAGCTTGCCAAATGAATGTCGGGTCCGAGACTGAGTCAGTATTGATTGCTATAAATTCAGCCAGTTTTCTGGTTCCATTGTTGGCAACAGGCCGCGGAGCGGCTCGTGTGGGTGTCGCGCAGTCCTCCATGTCCAACTCCCTATAGAAAATGCCCGCATCTGTGGCTGTAGTGGAGATGAACTCCATGGGTCGTTCTCAGGGTGGCCGGGTAGATAAGCGAGTTTGAGGTGCCTTTAGCATGTAGCTCGTGTTGTGTCTCTTCAAGCTCCCGAGGCCGTTGCATCGGATCACATTCCGTAATTTCCTGCATCTCAGGCTCTGCCCCGATGTGTTGTGGCGAGGCATTAATTTCCGTTTCCGCTTTCTACACTGCGTTGTAAATCACTGATTCAAGCACACTTCGTTGCTTTTCCAAGACCTGAGTGATCAAGTCCTCCATGTTTGAGACTGCGCCAGCATCAGTTGCTATGTTAGCCACCGCTCTGTTAGCTGCCGCCACGTTAGCAAATTTCTCTGTCCGAGTAGATAATTTAGACGACAATGAGACCTGCTTTTTCGCGCTTGCAGGTGTTTCACTGAGTAACTGTGATAACAGGAAAAAAAACATTTGGCTTCGAAGAAAAAGGAACAGACCTGGTTTTTCAATGAAATGCAGAGGTGGGTAGGGAGCTCTAGTTTTCTGCATCCATTTCGGTTGCTGGTCACGTGAACTCTCCATTATTCCTCACTTTTAAAAGGTATAGTGTTATGTTTGGCAATGCTATTCAATATTTATTCTTCAGGTGTTCATTTCTCTTTTAAAGTGTTGTTAATGGCCACAAGTGAACGATTTATTTCTGCCATTGACCGACATATTTCGGCTTGTTTTTCCAGCCTCTCTGCTGTCAGGAGACGGGGTCGGGGTGGTGGTCCAGCACGGGGGGCGGAGGACACACGCTCTCCCTCACAGCTCACGGTTGCCTGGCTCTGACTCATGCAAAAAACACTAGTAAAATAAAAAACACTGCATAAACTCCGCTACTGTGTGTTTATTTAAATATAGGTACACCTACATGTAGGCCTAAGAGATTGCAATATAAGCCTGTATATTAATACTAGAACTATAGTATACATACTGTATGTCAAGGATGTATAAATTAAATAAACTTCAGCTGGAGTCCGATATACTACGGCAACACTGTTGACCGCATCAGTGATCTCTTTCCATTCCGCATTCTTTCTACAGCCTTTAATACCAGTTTTCAGGCTGCCAAATAGTACACACGAACCTGAGATATCAGGGTTTCAATCTCCAACTCTGAAAAGTATCGTGAATTGCAAGGGCAAGGCCTCAAAACCAATAATATATTGGCAGGGCTCCAGACTGCGACCAAATGGTCGTTTTTGCGACCAAAATTTGAAAGTCCAGTCGCACATGTGCGACCAGTAAATTTGCCCCCCTTTTTTACACGTTAAACGTCGAAATTTCAGTACCTGACAGCGCGTAAGCACAAGCTTATCTGTCCTCTCTGAAAATTGACAGAGAGCGGAGCTCTGACACAAACGCACACACTCGCACACACGCATAGCTGCGGACGGTGCAAACTACGTCGGCTGTGCAGTTTTGTTGAAGTCACAGTGAGTCACGGAAATGGCGATGAAGTGGTTTTAAGTGTGGTTACAGTTTTTCAAAACTTCACGCAGACAGCGTTTGCTGCAATATGATATTAATGGAGAGCCGAAAGCATTTGCGGTGCTGTTGACGTTACACTTCCTAAGCAGGCACAACAGTGGTTTCTGTGCCCTGGTGACTGACTGACAGGCCGAGGTTGTAAGGCAAGGCAACTTTATTTTTTTACCTACTTTTATTTTTTTTTTTAACAAGGCAATTCAAAGTGCTTTACATGAAACATTAAAGAGCAATTAAAAACGGTCATGAAAATAAAACAGGCTAAAAAAGAATATACAAATACAAGAATAAAAGTTACAGTGAGTAAGAAATGAATAATTATTCAATTTAATAGGTTGTAGGGATGGGTTTGGGAGGAGGAGGATTTTGGTTAATTAATAAAATAACAATGTTCTAAGTACATAGGATAAATAGGTTTGACAATAATTTTTACAACTGAAATAATTGTTTTGTAATTATAGAGGGAAAGTACCAAAAAAAAGGTACTGTTGGGTAACGGAACAGAATTTCAGGTATCTGTACCAATATTGGTTCAGTAGTAGCCTAAACAATGCATGCTTAATTTTAAGTTGAATTCATTGTAATTGTAGACTAGAGCTGGTATATATATATATATATATATATATTTTTTTTTTTTTTGTTTGTTTTTCATGACAACGATGGTGCTGTCAGTTAACCTTCTATGTTGCATCTTCAAAAGTGATACTGAATTTGAAACAGCACATTGTAATTTCTGCATCTATTATCAAAGTATTTATTAGTAATACAGTGGAAATTAGTAGAAATGTGAATATTTGGTTAGCATGTTGATCTACGGTGTGTGCCCCTAAATTTTGGGGGCCACTGTGCTCCTAGTGAAAAAAGTTAGTCTGGAGCCCTGATTGGGGCGTGATATTTAAATTACTATTGTTTCCAGCCGCTGCATTTATCAATGTACGACCATTCTTAAGCTCTGATTGGTGTGATACGAACGTTTCATGAATCTGTCGTAAGATTTCTGCGCTCATATTTGTGCTGGTTTCTACGTTAGGTTGATAAATGAGGTCCAATGGCTGTATTCAAAATTGCCTACTACATACTACCGACGAATGTGGTACCTAATGAATACTGCATATATTAGTAGTATGTAGTAGAAAACTGTTAAATCGATTTATTCTGCAGTATGCAGAATTTAAAGGCTTAGCCTTTAAACAAGCTCTTAAAGCACTGGACTGAAAATCTAACTCATACCACTATTGCAATTGAAAAATAAAACTTAATAAACTTTGAATTTTTGTTTTTTGTTTATGACCAATGTTTGTTTACTTTATGATATACTGCATATTTTAGCTCCCCTACCCCTGAAACTATGTATTCTGACAAAAAAGATCATCAACAAGGGGAGGACATGCACAGGTACGGGCTATTGTTGCCCGGGCAACTGCCCGTTTGCCCTGATTGGCTTAGCTGCCCCTGTGGTGAAAGAGCCTAAATAAACTTTTCTTTCTTTCTTTTCTTTTCTTTCTTTTTTTGCTGTTGTGGCTGCATCAATACGATAATACGCCCATCAATGACTTTGTTTTCTCACACACGGAGAACCGCATATGAAAGAGGGAAAGCCAAGCCCTTCTGCCTTCACATGATTTTTTAAAGTTATGGAGATTATGACAAATGCCCTGTGAATAGTAACCAAAACATCCACTTGAGCTTTGAATAAAGTGCAGCTTCAGCTTGTAATGTTTGCATCACGTCGCGCAGCATTGCCTTAGCTATAGTAACGTAAAATGCTACATTATCAACCAAAGCTAATGATTATGTTGCAGCAGCATGCTAACGTAGCTATGTTATGTCTGTTACATTAGTTTGCGTTCTGTAGAGCGTAGAGAGGCTCAGGGATGGGATGGTTTGGGCTCTTGAATCACGCTAGGTTATATGTTTACAGTCACTATGTTACGTGAGTTTTCAACCAACAATCAGATGTGACGTTAGTGAAAGTGAAATGATAAATTAACAATTGGTTAATGTAAAAACTTTGCATTTAAAAAAATGTGTAGCCTAATGTTAGTTTTGTGTGCTTAATTATGCCTTCACAACAAAGACGACTGAAGAAGAGAGAGAAAGAGCTCCAAGAAGCAGCTTAAAAGATCTGCAACAGCAGACCAGCTATGAGTGAAGCATTTGATAATGTCAAGCAACCATCCTGCATTATTGAATTAATGTGATGTAGGCCTTTATTCAGATTCTAATAATTCTATTCAAGATGAGGCCTAGCACAAGGCTCCAGACCAGAGAGTGAGGGAGAGCATGCGGAGCATCACTCAACAGATCATATGGCTACATGATTGTGGTTAGTGTTCCTATAAAAGGGAAATGTCAGTAAAAGCGCGATAAGGAAAAAGACAGATGCTGCAGCCAATAGTATTCTTAATTTAAAGGTACATTATAGAACAGATTATAGATTATAGATCAGAAATCTAATGTTTCTTTTGGAGACATCTCTATCTTTGAAGGCTGAACGTTATATAAAAAAACTTTGAAAACGGGTCAAATTTGACCCAAAGACAACATAAGGGTTAAAAGCCTCTTGTCTACGAGAGTTCCAGCTCACATTGGGGTCTTTGAGCATAAGGGCTCCTGCACACTGCCTGCGTGGCATGTCCGTTTTTATTTCGGCTCCCATGTTAACAGGTTAGAGCTTGCACACTGCCTGCCTGACACGCATGCCTCACCGGCAGTTTCCACTGGATGCGGAACGTCTGCGGAACGTCGACGGAGTCATTAGGTTTCCATTAAAGTCAATGTGTGTATTTCCACTGACTGCAGAACGTCTGCGTCCCTACTCCGTCCCAGTTCCGTCAGTCCGCAGCCCTCCGGAGCAGATACGCAGAGCTTCTATTTTTGACGGACGACGGAGAGCTCCACAGCAATTCAGCACAATTCAGATTGTGCGGGACAGGAAGTCGAGCACAGAAACAAAATAAAACATCCGGATACTTTTCAAAATAAAATAGCCAAATAGAGCCGCGCTGAAAACGCGTGCATGCTAGGAATAGTACCGACACCTATTTTTCACGCGACACCAAGCGTGTTGGAAGCATTTCCACGCAAAATAGAATACGAAAAGATGTTTATATGTCATTTTGACACAAATACATTTAATAAATGACATTTTGATGTTTGAAAGTCTCTAGGTTTTGACATAAATGCAGATGTAAATGTAATTTAAAAAAAATAATAAATTATCGATTTTCAAATATTGCACCTGTCAATACAGAACAACATATTCTGTAGCCTATTTTGCCGTCAATACTGCTGACGTTGTCTTTGCTGTAATCAGTATATATTTATGTTTAACATGAAGTATACTACTGATTGAATGCAGTAAATTTCCACAACTCTCTCCTCATGTGTACAGACAAGGCAAGCAGCAGCGCCACGCAACTGACACGCAACAGAAACGCCATGCTCACGCCACGCAGGCAGTGTGCAGGAGCCCTAACAGGCCGGCCAGCAGGTGACCCAGACAGGCACTAGCTGGCTGTTGCGTCAATTTGTGGAGCTTCTCAACTCCAAAAACGTCAGAGAAAATTAGCATTTTCGTAAAACTGTCCATATTCGAACTCTACACAGTTGATTTATCTTGCATAAAAAAGTCTCAGAAGTAAATTCAGTGATGAAATACCATACGAAAACTATATACAGCTGCCAGTTGTTGGCCACAATGGCATACCGCGGTTGTTGTGACTGTTTCAGCGGTTTGCGTTGTGGGATACTGTAGGCAAGGTAGACTGGTGCGATACATACTGGAGATTTTTTTCGAATCAGCACAACATCCGGGTATTTTTGGCATACTATAGATTTGGTTTGCATACTGCAAATACTAGCTACATTTTGGACAAATCAGTACGTAGTGCTAGTATCCACACACTATCGTCAGGCTTCTCATCACCGCGCTCCAATGTGAGCTGAAAAAATACACTTTTAACTTTTTTTTTGACACTGATTGAAGGATTTCGATCTAAAATGTGACCAATTTGTCCGGTCTGGCCCTAAAAAGGCCAGATTTGATCTGACTCCAATTCTTTGGTCACTATTTTGTGTTCGTTTACTGGTAGATCAAAGAGATAAAACTCAGGAATCAAATCAAGACCAAGATTCATCCAGTTAAAGTTAATAACAAGTTTAGTGAATGATATTGCAGAATACAAATACATGTACATGGATCTGATACAAGGCAGAGTCTATATCTCCTAACGGACAAACAGAGTCTCCCCTAGCATCAGGTGCTGCTAAGTTAAGATACTGTCTATTTATCCATTTCTGTCCCATCCCTGGTGGTGCCCTCATCAGTTTGGATCCGGTCCAGATCTTCTGGCTCCAGCCGGCTCCTGACTAATTTGTAACACTGTATAAAAAACATGACCTTGACTTCCAATTCTCAGCTCAGAAGAAGAAAGCCGCTATTGTTGGATTTTGAACACCTGTGTTTTAATCTCCAGCAAACTTTAAGGAGTTTTCATGAGAGCCAGGTCATTTCCATACAGTGTCACAAATCCCGCGCTTGCATAGTGCTGACCATTGTTTCTTTCTCACCTTCCTTTAACCCAGGGAAACAGAGGCATTGAGGTCAGCCCCATGAACTCTAAAACCTTTTCTCAACACTTTCACAAAATAAATTCTAACATGATCCAGCTGAATAATGGGGACTGCAGATAAACTTGCAGGTGAGTCACTGATGATGCGTGATATGTTGTATACCTTACAACACGGTGTCACCACTGACATTTTTCATTAATTAGGCAAATTGACACGTTGCAAATGTTAATTAATTCCTGCCATTATTTGTGGCAGTGTGTGATTGAGCTGCAGTGGCCAAGTGACGTTCCTTTTACCAGAACAGCTGATCAATATAATCTATATGTCACCCTCTGGCAGTAAAATTACAGGTTGAATAAACCTCACAGAAAAAAAGACTAAGGAAAAAACCCTAAATCATTCAGATTCCTGGTAAGTAAGCAACCCATGCATTGGTGAGACCCTCATGGAATTCAGACCTGCTCCATCTTCCCAAAGTTTGAAGAGTTTGATGCCTATTTGGCTGTGCTCAAACATCATACATATTTATTTGAAAATCAGATTCTATCAGTAGCATAAACCATCCAGTAAAACTTAGTAAAATTATAGTGTTATTCAACGTGTAATTTCACTGCCAGAGAGTGATATATGAGACTCAATATCTGCACAGCACACTAACATACACACAATATTATTCTCTTTAAAGCTAGTGTCCACAGTTCCCAGTATAAGGCACACCAAAGATCAGTCTCTTATCGTCGCATTGTTCCATCATGGATTTGTCCCTAGCAAGAGTGGCCATGGTTCAAAGAAAAACATGGACAAAAAACATCCCTCTCCTCCAATGCATGTACAGTCTCTCCCACCAGAACTGTTGTCTGGTATTGCTTGTTGGCCACCTATTCTCTAGACTTTGAGTTTTAGGTTGGGTTAGGTCTGACCAGCACAGCTGCCTAGTTATTGGAGAAAAAACTAAATAAAAGTTACATATTCTGGCATTTGAGTCCTCATGATTCTCAGGATTTCACAGTCTAATAGGCATAACCAAGGGAAACCGATTTATGTTCGACTTGCAGTAAAGAACTGGAAATAATGTCTATCAATCTTCCCCTCACAATTATTTGTAAATGTTAGAATCATATGGGTGCCTTCAGGAATGGCAGAAAAAGAAAAAAACAAAATTGTCTCTCATGCTACACACTTGTAGTTCTGTTATGGTCTCTTTCTATTATTATTAGTTTTCTTTTACACGTGTCGATCGTGAGAGGATTCTAAGAGTAGTAGCATTGTGTTTCATCATTAGTGATGCGATTTGGTCTTGGCTGAATTCCACGCTATTTCGCAGTGTCTGAAATTCTTTGTTGGAGCACCTCGAGTATTCTGGCATCAAGACTAGTGGAAATCTAGGTATTGATCACCTCTGTACAGGAAGATGAAGGCAAGGAGCTTTTTGCTGGTACATGCAGGTGTTGAATTGGTTTTGGCTTTAAAATTGTTATCTAGTTCAACCTTGATGAGCTGATGGAAGCATTTGTCAATGTATCCTTCAAGGTCGTCCACATCAATACATTGAATAGTCCAACTGTGAATGGCAAGAACACTTTTTTATTTCTTTCTACAGAGGAAGTGGAACAGCGGGGGGATATGTTCTTGAGTCTTACACCGTGAACAGGGCAGGATTCAACTGCTCAGGGGGTCCTGGGGCACAATCGTGCCCAAGGTGAGTTCTGTCAGTCTGGGGTAGTTTCTACTGAAAATATAAAAGGTATTTAAACTAGATTTTGACACAAGACTAAGTAAAAATACAAGATCAGCCTTTATGCATGTAGGTTATATTTTGTCAATAAAGTATGTAGAGGCGTTTAGAATCATAACTGGCCATTGTATCTGCTCTTCCTGACTGTTTGTGAGAAACGCCACCTGGCAGATATAATTTGAAAAAGGAGTACCAGGACATTGGGAAGATAATTTGAGCTAATCAAAGAACTCTTAGATCCCCCTGATCTAAGAGTCTCAGGGAACAATGGTCAGTTATTCGCAAGCAGTGAGAAGTATGGCGCAGGTTTTGAAATGTCCTTGGTTCTCACGCAACTCCCTAGGTCTGCAGAAGATAAAGAAATACACAGGTATTCAGTAATATGAACATCGTAAAACATTTGGTAACCAGTGTATAGATTTGATAAATAGAAAGCAACCGTAAACTATCCCAAGAGTAACAAATGTCTATTTCGGCCTGGGAGTGTGAGAGTCAAGGTAACATTTCATACATTGCGCTACATCGTGGTAGGGATGAATTAAGCCGGGAGGATCTGGACTACATACAAAACTGATGACAGCAACACCAAGAAGATGGTACAGAAATGGATAAAAAGACAGATTTTTAACATAGCCGCATCAGATGCTTGGCGGGACTCTGTCGGTTTGTTAGGAGAGATAGACTTGTCTTGTAATATCTGATCCATGTACACGTACTTGTATTTGCAATATAATTTTTCACTAAAGCTTGTTATAATTTTAACTGAACGAATCCTGAGTTTTATTTCTGATCTATCAGTCAACGAACACTTAAGATTTGAGGGTGTGAGGTGTAGCGACCTAAGTGGAGTCAGATAGAGGGTTTTCATGACGTATACCATATTGGCGGTACTCCGCATCACAACAAAGCACAGGCACTGAAGTAGATCCCGAACGTCGTCAAGGAAAATGGTTAATTATTGCCGTGTTTTAGGTTGTACTAATAGGTCAGACCGAGAAAAACATTTGGAATATTATCGACTTCCAAAAGTTATTAAAAACCAGGGAGAGGAATGCCAGAAGTTATCAGAGGAAAGGAGGCGCTTGTGGTTGGCAAAGCTCAACCAGGATCTACGAGGGAAAAATCTGTCTAGTTCAATCTTTGAAATGGAAAAAAAAAACCTTGAGTATCGCAATGATATCATACAGTTAAGGTTAGGTTGATTAAAGACATTATTGCATTACTTACTTTGGCTTCAACAACATAACGGTCGTTGATGACTTGGTACTGCGTCTCCCTCACCCATCCACACACCATCTGGTTATAGGCCTCCAAACTTTTGTAGGATAGGTCTTCCGCTGTGTATGGGCTCGTTGAGAAAACCAGGTAGCTGACTAGCTATATTGGGATATGCAACTGAAGGAAGAATCACCGGGTCGCCATGGATCCAAGAAGAGGGAGCCAACTTGTAGGGATCTGCACCGCCAGTAAACCGTAATTTCTCGAAATATCGCGCCTTTTCTTGTGGCCTTAGCCCTATATGCCTTTGCATCTTGGACGCGTTTTGATGAGCTTTTCTGTTGTTTAGACATAAAGTACAGGGTTTCCCGCAGAAAATGTATTAGTTAAGGTGGTAGGGTTGCCATCTGACCGGGGTGGGGGGTCTGTAGTACTAGTAGTAGTAGACTCTATACTACACACTACACTAAATATTAAATTTAAATATATAATTAATACATCTCAGTAGTGCAGACTCTGTACTACACACTACACTAAATATTACATTTAAATAATAATAAATAATTAATAAATAACCAGCTTTTCAAAACAATATAACAACAATAGTTGCAATGTGCAATTTTAAGCTCATTAAACTATTTTCAAAAAAAGTGCTATAACAATTTTACTGAAAAATCTTTCTGATGAGCTTGGTGCTTCTGTTGGTGTCAACTGCCCTCACCCTGCTGCCCAGCATACGGCAAAAAATAGCACTGACTTAGTTTGGTTGACTACTTTGTACTTGTAAAAAAATATTTAAACTTTTTTTTTTTTTTATCACTGACATTTCACCTTTTAAGCTAACATGGCCAACGTGTTAGCAAACAGTAACTAACGTGTTAGCAAACAGTAGCTTATTTACACATCCATATTCACTATTCTTTTAGCTCTGTTTTGTTCCCAATAACTCCTGGGGGTGAGTGTTAAATGCTCCACTATGTTCACCAGCTAGTCTAACTGTGACTGCGTTTACATGCAGTTTAAAAAAACGATTATATTCAGGCAATACCAAGATTTCTCAAACGCCATGTAAACACCTTACCCTGTTTAAAATTCGGAGTTCTCATAACCCGCTACGGCTTCTGGCTAATGTTAATGTTAGTTAGCTATGTAGCTGGCTAACCAAGTTAGTTATTGTCCTATGCTGAGATAATGTGTAAATGAAGCATTAAGTTGTTAAATTTTACTAATTTAGTGATCAGTCTGTGTAATGTTGACATAGGTCAACCGGAAGAAAAAGCGTTGTGCCTTGGCAGAGCGCCACCTACTGTACCGGAGTGAGGTAGAGTTACTCCTGTCATTCTCCTCATTCTTCTAATGGCGTTTTCACACATGAAAATCCGGACCAAGGTTCATGTTTTTGTTACATTGTATTCATTTGATCCTGTAAGTTTTGGTTTCACACTGCAGTTATGCAAGCGCACTAAAGATCTATATGTGACAAAACTACGTCCTGCCATCGTCACATACGTGAGCTACGTCTCCAGATACTTATAATTGATTGGTTTGTAGACGGGCTTCCCCGTCCTCTTGTATCCTCTCTCTGTGTCTGAGTTTTTTCAACTGACTGCTGCTCTCTCCTACTGCCGCAGCTCTTTTTGTTTTGTTGTGATGTTGAGAAGCAAGACACAGGAACTTTCTTTCTGGAGCATTTATTCAGAGACAAACGGAAACCTACACTGTACATTTACTACCACTTAACAAATAAACTGCTGATAGCCGATAGCTGTCTGCTCTGAGCGCATTCACCGTCACACACTCTCTCATGTAGCCTACACACTAAGCACCGAGCTTCCCCGGTCTTGTAACACAAGGAGAGCCTGCCAGAGCTTCTTGTATTTGGTCCGAAAGTCCAAACCATCCAAAAAATGCTTTCACACTATAAACGAACAGGACCATGGTTCAGTTTGGTCTGGACTGAGACCACCTCTTTTTATCGGACCAAAATTTGGTCTTTTGATCCGGACCGTGGTCCAAGAGAGGTTTCACACCTGTAATTTTGGTTCGGATCAAACTGAAAAGTCTGAAAGTCTGGACCAAATGAGGTATGTGTGAAAACGCCCTAAGACTAAGTGATTGTCAGGATAACTGAACTGAAATAATTGCACCGTAATATGTTTAGGTGACTTAACAAATGTATTTGTATTCACCAGAAACTTAGTGGTTGAAACATTGGTCTTGTAATGAAAGTTTACAAGCCAAATGAAAGGAGAATCAGTTGCTTTGAATGCAAGATTTAATGATTTACAAGTATGATCAGTTGGGAGTCTTGTACTAAGAGTTTTAAAACACTGTACCATACTATTGATAATAGTACCATAGTGACTCAAAAAACTGTAAAAGAGTTGAAAGAAAAAAATGCTTTGTAGAGCTATGGGAAACTACATATTGTGGTGACAATTGTCAGTGGATTGATAACAATACTTTCAGTGTTTCGGTAAAGGCTGAAAGTGTGTGAAACCTAATGCAATGATACAGGCAAATACCATACACAGACATACAAAGGCAGCACAAAAACCGACACACAAAGCAACGGATGCAGGTACACCGACTCTCACATGCACAGAGGATTCACAGTATTCACACACAAATGGAGCGAGACACACATGAATACATAAAGAAACACATGCACCAAAACACACACAAAAACAAACATGTAGGTCTACTCCTCAGTGAAAAGTGCTGCTGGCATAAACAAAACCAGCACACAAAGTACAGGACGGAGTAATGAACAAGCATGAAAAGGGGACACTGATTATGTTTGACAGAGCTGAGAATGTGTGTGTGTGTGTGTGTGTGTGTGTGTGTGTGTGTGTGTGCGTGCGTGCGTGCGTGCGTGCGTACGTGCGTGCGTGCGTGCGTGCGTGCGCATGTGCAGTTGAACCTGCTGTGACTGCAATTGAGATTCTAAGGTCACAAGCCTTGTAGAAATATTTTACTTCAAACTAAAGACACCCCTCTGAGAGCACAAACACACACACACACACACACACACACACACACACAGAATGGTAGATGCCTCAGAAGTTTTAGTTTAAGCCAGCAGACCTCCAAAATTGAGAAGAGTATACAAGGAAAGGACGATGTGAAAGACGAGCAAGTGAGTGAAGAGGACGACAAAGAAAAAAGACCGTCACACCATGAATAAAAGTTTCATCTTCATCACCTGAGATACGATAAGCATTTCTCAAATGGCAATGTGCACTACGTGAC
This sequence comes from Sander lucioperca, assembly GCF_008315115.2. Taxonomy (NCBI): domain Eukaryota; kingdom Metazoa; phylum Chordata; class Actinopteri; order Perciformes; family Percidae; genus Sander; species Sander lucioperca. The sequence goes on from NC_050173.1 coordinate 3,612,008, forward strand.
CAACTTCAATGCCGACCCACACACTTTGTTACATTTTTATAGTGTGCTATTAACAAAAAAATGGAAAAGTGCTTTGTTGAAACTGATGTAACAGTGACATTTAGAAAGATATTTAGTTTAATGGCACAAGGCAGGTAGCTGCTATGGATCACTACACACGTCTCTGCTTTGATTTTGGCTGTTCTACACATCTACACAATGAACTAAAATCCTTAAAGAAAAAAATTAAATGAATACTCATAATTAATTATTAAGATGAGTTGATAAAACTGGGAGGTGCAAGAGGCAAGATAATGATCAAAGACTGAACCAACTTAGAATATGAGAAGGAAAATATGTGATCTAGATTTAAAGCAGCTACAAAGATTCTCAATGTAATACTGATTGCTCTATATGACCAATAAGCAACAACACCATCAGCGTGAAGATTGGCTATTTCTATATAGTTATTCTTAATGCCTGTCCCAGGGTCCGATTCCCTACAGACCAGAAAAGCCTGTGTGCATTTTCCCAGGCAAAGTTTCTAGGTTGTTTCTAGAGTGTCTACATTATGCCGACTTTACAGCAAACGACTTTTCAAGCGATAACACTGTCGCAAACTAATTGACTATCGAAATTAAATTATGAGAGTCTTGATAGAGTTGGGGCGCGCTCCTGTCGTCTCAATCATTTGGTGTAAGGTATAATAAAACTCAAAAACAATAAAAAGGCATATGGGAAAGTGTGAGATCCAAATGTATACAGCAAGAAAAATATTTGAAATATGAACTGAATAAAGACGATAAAGAGAGATGAGATAAAATAATAAATAAAATGTGCCAAGTGTATTGCACATACATAAGAAATTGCAATCGACCAGTTTTAAACACATAACCAATATGAGATTTGTTCAAAATACTTTTAAGACAGTTACTCTGCATTCAGCAACTTAATTGCAGAGGGAATGAACGATTTGGAGAAACGGTTGGTCTTTCTGGGAGGCAGCAGATAGTGATGTCCTGAAGGCATTGGTGTAAACTCACTGGATAAAATATGGTCTTGAATAATAATACATTTCGCCTTTTGGAGAACACGTTTCTCCCAGAGTGAGTTTAAGTCACTCTGATGGGCTCCAATGATTTTGTAGCAGACTTTAACGATATTATTCAAGCCGTTTCTGTCCTTTACAGATAAAACGTTAAACCAACAGATGAAAGAAAACGTCAACAAGATGTCTATATAAGACCGGTAAAATCCTTTGTGGAAACCAGCGTACGCAACCTTTTCGTGCATACGCAACCTTTTCGTGCGTACGCAACGTTACGTATACATGAGGCCCCAGATGATCAAACTTCAAAACAGTTTTTGTTGTTTAATTTGTCTGTTCTCTGCTGGTGAAGAGGTTTATAATTCAGGTAACTCAGATAACTGCAAAATTAGCTCCTGTATCATATCCTTTGGTGAGGTTTCTGTGGTTGCCATGGTCACACAAGCCATGAGCAGCAACTTGAAAAAAAGTTCAACCATTGACAACTCTGTGACAAGACATTTTATGAAAAATAAATGGGCTATGTTGGAAATGTATGACATCTAGGTTCAAAGACCATTAAGTGAGTAGTAAAGGGGGAAAACATGATGACGAGATTAAAAGGGAATATGTGGGACAGTAGGGAGTCATGAAAGAAAAAAAATAGAGACAACACCTTATTTAGCTGTCCTGCCAGAACAACTGCCATTTTCCAAGGACCTTTCTCCCTGTCATGACTAAAGAGGAAATATATAAAGGAGATTGTAGCATTTACCTCGATTCACCCACTGTTTTTTATGAGACGAGTGGAAGTGACTGTGATAGATTATAGCAACTTGAAGCTCCTGGAAGTACTGCAGTCTTGAAAGATTTAGCAAACAAAATTTAAGTTTATTTTCCTCTTTACACCACCATGGGGTAGATTGGAGATGACAGCCGCATGTTGCAGAACTGATTAGACTCACTTCTCTGTTTTCTTTGGGCTGATTGACACATGATGCTGCAAAAATGCAAATTAGTTCACTGTAACTCCAAATTTGCTGTTTTGTACTTGAACTAAAAGGGAGAGCATTCTCAAAATGCCTCAGCCACAAGAAACTCTTTCAGAACTCTTGATACACATTTATAAGTAATCTGAATTAAAGGAGAACTCCGGGCAATTTTTACGTTAATCTTGATCGCTATACTTTTTTGAGTACTGTCTATACAGGGCCCTTACATGACAACAAGATGCGTTTAGCAACTTAGTCGTTGTTGAAATTCACATACCCTGTTAGCTGCTAGCTGCCGTCTGGGATGAGTGAGTGTGTTCAGCCAGGCTTCAGTAATAATCATCATGCTGCAGTCCCGTGTGTATTTGTAACATAAATATCCATTTAGTGTGCAATCCATCTGGCGTTGGTGAGTAGGAGTCTTGTCCGTGTCAATCGTTGTGGTTTCCTTAGCCGGACTAGCATGCCCGGCCAGCGTCCCTGCCTCTGCTTCCTCCCCGCCCTCCTGGCTTCACGCGGCCGACAACAATCCAACGAACGCCCGCTGGGCTGGTGGATGTCTTCCAGAAGACCGTTCAAGCCTTCGCCGTGAAAAATTGTATTTTATTTCCCCCTCAAAAATAGGTCATTGAGCACTGTAGTGGTTATGACCATATTAGTGACTATGTTACATGGAAACGGACCAAATTATGTTTGGATCCTGTACAGTAAAATAGTGTTTTAGACGGCTAACTGTAGTCTCGCTAAGTCCCGTAGGAATTCAGTTGTAGCAGGAAAAAGGTAAATAGTAGTGTGCAGGTCGGAGGAGCGTAGTGTGTGAAGAGTGAAGATCGGAGTTGTTCACAAGGGAAGAAGTTTGGAGTAACGTAACTGGAGAATATAGAAGATACTGAACACATGGAAGAGGCATTTGAGTTTGATGGTCGTCCTTATTTATTCAAACCCGAGTATACAGGCGAAGAACTAGCATCACAAGAGTTGGAAAGAACGAGACAGACAGAGGGGCAACTGGCAGATGAAGCATCTGCTTCAAGGACACAGATTTCGGGCAACTGGTGGTGTTTGTGTGGGTGTTGTGACCCAATGCCTACCGAGGAAGAAAGCCTGTGCTGTGAAGAGTGGGATCTCATACAGCCAGGTAACGAAAACTGTGTCACCTGTACAGAGGAATTTGCTATTTACCTTTTTCCTGCTACAACTGAATTCCCACGGGACTTAGCGATACTACAGCTAGCCGTCTAAAACACTATTTTACTGTACAGGACCCAAACATAATTTGGTCCGTTTCCATGTAGCATAGTCACTAATATGGTCATAACCACTACAGTGCTCAATGACCTATTTTTGAGGGGGAAGGCTTGAACGGTCTTCTGGAAGACATGCACCAGACCAGCGGGCGCTCGTTGGATTGTTGTCGGCCGCGTGAAGTCAGGAGGGCGGGGAGGAAGCAGAGGCAGGGACGCCGGCCGGGCATGCTAGTCCGGCTAAGGAAACCACAACGATTGACACGGACAAGACTCCTACTCACCAACGCCAGATGGATTGCACACTAAATGGATATTTATGTTACAAATACACACGGGACTGCAGCGTGATGATTATTACCGAAGCCTGGCTGAACACACTCACTCATCCCAGACGGCAGCTAGCAGCTAACAGGGTATATGAATTTCATCAATGGCTAAGTTGCTAAACGTATCTTGTTGTCATGTAAGGGCCCTGTTCATGTTGCACAGACATTTTAATAGCATTTTGAGTCTGTTAAGAGGCACAAAGGCACTCTTTAGCTTATGCCCCCATAACTGCCATTTTAGCTAACAGAAGCTCTGGGGATTAGCTACAGAAGCTCCATGTTGCTAGCACCAATTCGGCTCGTGGTTTTTGCTATAGACAGTACTCAAAAAAGTATAGCGATCAAGATGAACGTAAAAATTGCCCGGAGTTCTCCTTTAAGTGTTAAGTTCAGAAATGTTATTTTTTTTGTGTTAAGGTTTTTCTTTGATTTGGGACAGTCTCGGAGGCGGGCTGGGGTTAGTTCAGTGGTGTAGTCTAATGTATTGTAGTGGGTATACTGTACTGTATATGTATATATATATATATATATATATATATATATATATATATATCATAGTGGGGTATCTGGGTGTCCCTCCCAGGGAATTTTTGATCATCAAAGACTTCATTTCCTGTATTCGGATACACTTTGATGTACCAAATTATGCTGGAAATACCTTTATTTAGCCTATGTGAAGAAGAAAAACACAGATGACAATTAAAAATATATCAAAAATATAATGGAAAGTATGTTGTTGCGTGTCATTGGGTATATGGAAATCCTGGAGCTTCCTCTGCGGTGATCAGGCTGACCTAAACAATTACAGGCCAATTTCCATCTTGCCTTGTCTGTCTAAGATTCTGGAAAAACTTGTCAACAAACAACTAACCAATCCAACCAAAATAATGTGAACGGTATCATCTCCGGGGCACAGCCTGGCTTTCGATCTGGGTATGGTTGTGTTACAGCTACCACAAAAGTACTCAATAACATTACATCTGCGTTAGATAACAAACAATACTGCGCTGCTATATTCATTGACCTTGCCAAAGCTTTTGACTCCATGGACCACAATACACTCATTCACAGACTTAGCAGCATTGGCGTCACTGATCACTCACTGGTTTGGTTTTCCAATTACCTCTCTCACCGGGTGCATCGTGTAAGATTTGAAAACCTTTTCTCCCATTCTTTCCCGGTAACCAGGGGTGTCCCCCAAGGCTCCATACTTGGCCCCACACTTTTCTCAATATACATTAATAACATTCCTCAGGCAGCTGGCAATGCACTCATTCACTTATATGCTTATGATACAATTCTTTATGCCACTGGTTCTTCCCCTGCTACTGTTCAAGCTACCCTACAAGATAGCTTCTTCCAACTCCAGCAGTCTTTTTCCCAACTCAAACTCACTCTCAATACCTCCAAAACTAAAGTCATGTGGTTTTACCGTAAGGGTACTACGCCTTCTCCCACCCTTAACATCACCACCTGCAAGGGGGCTATCCTGGAACAAGTTACTGCATATAAATACTTGGGCATCTGGTTGGAAACTTCTTTCTCCATCCACATATCAAAGCTGCAATCTAAAGTCAAGGCCAAGCTCGGTTTCCTTTACAGAAACCGCTCCACTTTCACCACTTCTGCCAAACTCACTCTCATTCAAATGACCATTCTACCCATGTTAGATTATGGTCACACTATATACAGGGTTGCTTTACTCTACCATTCCGCTATCAGGTTTGCCACAAATGCCCCCTTCAATACACACCACTGCACCCTATATTCATCTGTCAACTGGCCCTCCCTTCACATTCGCCGTAAGATTCACGGTTTCACTTTCATTTACAAGATCCTTCTTGGCTGATCACCTCCTTACTTAGATCACCTGCTGCAGCCAAAGTCTGTCACATACAACACCTGGTCCTCACTTCATCTTCAATTAAGCATTCCAAAAACCAACTCTGCCTCTGGTCTCACATCTTTTCAATCTGCAATTAAGCATTCCCAAAACCAACTCTGCCTCTGGTCTCACATCTTTTCAATCTGCTGCCGCTCACGACTGGAACGTTCTGCAAAAGATTCTCAAACTGGACAAACTAATTTCCATTTCATCTTTCAAAACCATCATATCATCCTTGTTCACGGACATATGCAGTTGCTTCTCTACATAATCATTTTTCCAGCTAAATATTTGAATGGTTTCTCTCTCTCTTACTCACCCACGTACCTGTGCACTTATCTCGTTATGTTTATTGTTTTCTGTGTATTTCAAATTGTATTTTATGTAATTTCTAAACTGTATGTATTTCTAATGTATTTTTATTATCTAACCCTCCTTCCCTTTCCCTAAGTGGCTATGCCACTTATCAGGCCGCCTTTGTAAATAAGAACCTGTTCTTAATGACTTGCCTGTAAAAATAAAGGTGAAATAAAAATAAAAAAATTCTTAGTGGGTATACCTGCGTATCCAACACGGTCTCACAGCAGTTTGTGTAATTGTCATGTTATTTTTAATCTATTGATTCATGTACAACACGTTTATCTCATTTTTTTCGTGGTGGCCAGCACAAAATGGGAACCATCTATTTAGAGGTTGGGTTTAGGAAAAAAAACAATGGGGAAAGGACGCCTCACACGCCGGAAGACGGCTGCTGGGGACACGCGACAATAACGGGACGGTTGAGATTAGGAAGACAACGGGGAAACAAAACGCCACACGCGGGATGCGATCCCCGGTCTCCCGGGTTAAAGTCCTGTATTGTTTGACCCATTCACCACCCCGATCAATCTCCCTACGCGGATTTTCGGCTTTTCATACTATCCCTACCGTATTAGTGCTGTGATCACGAAATATGCTTCCCATTGAAATACATTACTTTACATTTTCGTACTGGCCACCACGAAAAAAACGTCCCCGTGAACACGAATCAATAGATTAAATAATGTGACCATTTCACGAACTGCCGTGAGACTGGTTTGGCGTATCACATAGACTACACCTTTGTGTCAAAAGATTCATGCCCTTGTTCCCATCGTGTTTGGATTACATGCATGCACGTGAAGGTCCATCTATGAAGTGTCAGTTACCAGCATCATTTCATTGGCCATTCAACTGGTGAGTGACACTTCAAAAGCCACAAGAGGAGAGAAAATGTAATCTGCTGTTGAAAGTGGCTTACCAGGATCTGCAGCATGTAGCATCACGCAAGATTTTAAAATTTAATTTGACATTGATACAGTTGGAGTAGGTAAGGTGTTCCAGGCACGTCCAGCTGGGAGGAGGCCTCGGGGAAGACCCAGGACTAGGTGGAGGGATTATATCTCCAACCTGGCCTGGGAGCGCCTCGGGATCCCCCAGTCGGAGCTGGTTAATGTGGCTCGGGAAAGGGAAGTTTGGGGTCCCCTGCTGGAACTGCTGCCCCCGCGACCCGACCCCGGATAAGCGGACGAAGATGGATGGATGGACAGTTGGAGAAAATCCTACTTGTGGCTTGAATAAGTCACTCACAGGCTTGAACATAACTGATGGTCCTCACATGACATGATTTCTTTTCTGCATTTGCTCTAGGTCCCAGGATAAGAAAAGACCTCAGAGTAGTGACCTTTTGACCCTCTAGATTAAAATTGTTTTTTTTTACATTCTCTCCCTACATACTCCCTGGCTTGCATGCTCACACTTTTCTCTCTCTCTCTCTCTCTCTCTCTCTCTCTCTCTCTCCCCGTAATGATCTATTGGTCCTAGCCCAAGACAATAGACAGTCACCATGGCCCATTGACCTTGCCTCAAAGCCACCAATATCAGCATCCAAGGCTGATATACACACACAGGGGGAGAAGACAAAACACATTCACACACATGGGCATATACCCCAATAAATACGGTTGGGGTTTGATACCATTTTATTGAATCTGAATCCTTCAAAATACCTAAAATGAGATTTTTGTGATTTTTTTAACTAAGTGACCGGTGAGACTAGACAAGACATAATACATTGGGTGACATGACAGGATTAACACTACCGGGCAAAACATTGGGTACAGTGTACAATGGAGAAAAAAGAAAGAAAAATCTAGGGTGTGGGGTGTGTGTATTAGAGAAGGTGTTGGGCAGTCTGTTGTGTAGGGTTCCTGTGTGCTCAAGTGTGCGTGTGTATTAACAACACATTCTCACTGTCAGCGTGTCAAAAAGCGCCGCTTGGTCAGGTGCCTTTGGCGTTTGTTACTGATGCAAAAAGTCTCCTTTAGCGTCTGGCCCTTTGGCGTCATATTTAGACGCGCTTGGTCAGGACTCTTGGCGTCACTATTTGACGCTCTTGGTCGGGTCGTACTTTTAACTGACATGCAATAGAACGAAACACTTAGACCTAGGAAAAGATCGTGGCTGGGGTTACAAAATGTATTTTTCAATTACCTTATCATTAATGTATGGGACACACCACACACTGAGAATAAGGTTATGGTCATGGTCATGCACACTGGTCAAATTCCTACACCTACTGCATAATTCCCTCCTCAACTCCCTTCTTACTTTCGTTCTTTCTTTCTTTCTTTCTTTCTTCTTCTTCATTCACTCAGCCTCCAGCTACTGGATCGTTCTTCTGTCGTGCCATCATCTCTTCTTTTATTCCATCTCCCTCTCTCTCTTTCTCTGACTTGTGCTCTCTCTCCACAGTGGTGGGTAATTAAAGTGGTCAGGGCCATTTCATTACCCGAGGGGTGGGAGACATATTCAAAGGCTGGCGAGATCAAAATGAAAACCAATTAGTGCTGGGGTTCTGTCCTTTTATAATGCAGGGAGAGACAGACAGCTTATTGGCTGGCCTCTTGTCTTTTTCTCAATGCAGAGTGCGCTCGCTAGCAGGGTCGGGTTGGATTGGGGTTAAAGTAGATAGGTGGACATGCACGTGGGAATGGAGGAGCTCGCCTGTATTAGGTTTAATCGAAGAGGTGCTTGTTGGGGCAGAAGCATACAGAAAGGATCCACATGAGGTGCTAATCTGTGAGCAGTTTAATTGTTAAATCAGAGTGACGTCAGAGATTCGTGTGACCTTGGCCACAATCTGTAAAGAATAAGAAGAAAAATGGAGAGTGGGATGTAAAGGGAGGAGGAGTTACTGTATGTGGAAGGAAAGGCTAAAGACTTTTAGACAATTTATTAATGTTTTCAAATGGCCAAAGGCTGGGGATGTCTTACAGTGCTGAGCATGGAGAGGTCTTTTTGGTTAATGAATAACATCTTATCCATTTATTGTGATTTATAGATTGATTACATTGATTGTGATAGAATACATGAATAAATTAAATAAAAAAGCTATAAAAAAATAAGAAATAAAAGACGTGACAATTGAATTCAAAAACACTATAAAGAAATCTAACTTTTAACAAGACTAAGTGCCCTATTTTAACGATCTGAAACGCAAGTATCAAACGCCAAACGCAAGTAGCTTTGTGGGTGGATCTCGGGCGCTGTTGCTATTATACCGACGGGATAAATGACTCTTGCGCCCGACGCAAATCTAAAATGGGTTGGTCTGAAGTAGCTACATTACTCATAGGTGTGGTTTGGGCGTAACATGCAATAAACCAATCAGAGCATTATCTCACATTCCCTTTAAAAGCAGGCGCGCTTGTTCCATGGCGGATTGTTTTCACCGGGCTGTTCTACCTACCCCCATATTTATGGTTTCTAAATCCCATAGAGGAATTTTTCTCAGCCTGGCGTTCAAAAGTCTACAATCGTGTTAGGATATGCAGTTTTTCCTGTGTTTTTCCCTGTGTTTTCCACATTCCCCTTGCTCTGTTGTCTGTCTCCCCTGTCTGTGTTGTTCTATGTGAGGCTGGCTCTGCCACACTTCATCTGCTTGTTTGCCTCGCCCAGCCTCGTCCTGTTGTTCTCAGTCTGCATCCAGATCTTCACTCACAACCCTGACTGTGTGCCTCAGCACCCAGCTTCCCTGTTGATGTCTCATTTTTGCAATAAACCATATAAACCTGACTTGTCTGCCTTGTGGGTCCAGTTCTGTTTTGAAGCGCAAGCTTTACAGATCGCCAGTCAGCATTCTCTCTCCAGGCAATGGAGGAAGCATATGGGGACATAGAGGCTGCCTTTGTCCAAGGTTGGATACGCCATGCTAGAAGATACTTCCCTCAACGTTTGGCAGGAGAAAATATATTTTGTGATGTAGACAAAGTATTGTGGCCAGACCCAGCCCAGAGAATAGATGAGTTTAGCTTAGCACTAGTGAGCAATTCATTTTGAGAAGTGTTTATTGTATTTTGTGTCAATTCCTGCAGTGATTAAAGCAGCTGGGTAAAAATATACGGCTACTACCACAGCACATAAGGGGGATAAAATGCGTGCCCGGACCGGTGGCTTTTGCCAGAAATGTATTCGCTGCATGAGGGGGAGATACTGTGGTGTTGAGTAATAGACGAAGGTTTTGCATTAAACAGCTACAGAGTTTACGTTGCTATGGACGCAGGATTCCAATCGTAGAGACGGAACGGACTATTTTCTTTAGCGGAAGCAATACAATCATATTTAAATCAATAAACTCCTTTTTAAATCAATATTTTGTATCAGATTATTGATTTATTTGGTAAGTAGCCATGTAATAAGCGGGGGTCCGCCTCGCTCTACATTATCCCTTACGTATTTATTTGAATTTTGAAGGAGATATGAGGCATTTTGCATTTTGAGTGGGCAGTTTTGAGAATTGTGTGTAGAGTTTCGAAGAAAGGAGACAGTTCTGAAAATGTGTGTAAGCAGTTGGGAAAAACTGTAATAAGAAAGATGAAGGCATAATTTCAAACATATGGTCCATATGACCAAAAGGTTTAGTTAGTTGGTCTCATTTCCGAGAATATACCACTGTCATCTAAAGACACAAACATTGTTCCTATCACTAGCTGTTCTGGGTGTGAGCCAGTGGTCTTCCTGGTCGATATCAAGTCATACTGTCTTCGTAACAAAATTAGACTGAGATTTACATTTCCAAACACTTTAGAAGTGCTTCCTCACATTGAAAGCTTTTTCAGCCTTTCCATAATGTTCTTTTGCCTGAATAAAAATAAGCTCCACTGTCAGAGATCGCTGAAATTATGCCAACTGCCTGTCCATTAGAAACCTTGGATGTGAGCCATCAGGCTTAATGTCTATTTGATTGAAGGAATGCCCTGACTTTTTGGCAAACAAGCTATTTGATCAAATTATCATTGTGCAATGATATGATTAGTAACACGTTTTACCTTTGTGTCATTAGTATTAAGTGCTGTTGTGTCTCTAAGATGATGCAAAGCTACAAATATACCTTACAAAAAATCCATCTTGATGGTAACATTTAGTGTTATATGGAAAATGCACTGCTCAGACAGTAATTACCATGGCCACATAAATACTCATCTCTAATTAGCTTTCAGGTGTCTATTAAAATCGTGTAAGAGATCACTTAGATCACACAAAGATATTGTCAACCACTAGAGCAGTAAATAAGGGAACAAGGTAAATTGTCGTATCTGACGCTGAGAGCCACTGCCCAAGCGTCCGTATTTTACGAGTTGGGAGTGAGAACAGGTTGGGTATAATAGACTTAGTTGAAAAAGAAGATTCTTGGTGGAGTGCTAAACAATAGATTTTTGTGGTTTGATCAACACATTTGTGGTTTGATCCACAAGCAGGTTGTTTCTACTGCTATGATGAATGTTTAATTTAAACTGCATTTTCAGGTATAAGAAAGCTCCACAAAATGGCAAATCAAAACAATTTTGCACTTATATTCTTTTGTCATATAGACAATGGATTAGACAGACAATAGCCAATGCACATGAAATGTGATCACAGAACAGTAAAGTTGATCAAAGGAATTATCTGATATAATGCTAATATTCCCTGGGACACCTCATAAAATTGAATTACAAATGGCATTTGATTTGCACAAAAAAAAGGCTTTACATGTGTCTGGGCACTATTAGAGACAAGCTATTGTTAGATAGGGCTTAATGGGAATTTCTACTGCACTGTTTCTTCTAGCTCTGTGGTTTGACCCATCAAGTTCAGTTGATTGAAATAAGACCTTTGTCTATGAAGTCTTCAATTACTGTCTCCTCTGTCCGCCAGGCTTCATTCAAATCAATAGTTTGAGGAAGGGTAGCGATGAGCCAGTCTGCTCTACCATACCTAGCTTATGTAGTGTGACTTGAGACCCAAAGCCAAGACGGATTCTGGCTACATCCATCCAAATGAGCAATGGGAATACCTATTCTTCACTTCTGGGGTCAGTGGTTTGACCCTTCAGGTCACTGTGATGGAGATGGGTAATTTATCTAGTCTCTGCCTTCATCCTTCAGGCAATGTACAGATCAATCTCATGCATAGGGAATGGGCGAGGTAGGGCACATGTGACTTGACTACCTGATGACACAAATGGAAAAAGTAATCTCTTAAATTTAAACTTGGCATAATGACTGTAAAGATTTACAAAGAATGTTAACGGCATTTACTATCTAACTGGGACTTTTGGGACTGAATGGTGAGGATTTGGTGTGCACAAAAAACGCAGGGCGATAGTGTGACCATGTATCCAGCTTATTTATATATCTCACGTTACTGTATTGTGTGAACAGTTTACTTCAGTTAATAGTGTATGTAGCGTTTTCTTTTGCGGAGTGCAAATGTCCCACCAAAACAAGTTCCATCCCAAGACCATTTTGCAGAGCCACCTTCTTTGTGACCGGAGCTTAGCGCTGCCCAAGACTGTGATTGGTTTAAAGAAATGCAGACAACCCAGAGATTGTTTTTATCTCCTATCCAGGAATGTATGTGTAGAGGAGCCAGACCTTACTCCACAGCGCTGTTGAGATAGTTCTGGCAATGCTAGACTATAATGCCTAGAGGATGGATCCTTATGACTTGATCTGATCCCCTGATATCCTCAGGCGCCAGTCAGATCGACAGTTTTGGATGGACCTTTAAAACTATAGTGCATAGCTTCTGTCGCCCCCATGAGGAATTTTAAGTAATGACAACAAAACTGTTGGCTCGTCCACATGACACAAGCCTTCCGTGAACGCACACATCCCCTACTGGACTGCAGTTAATTAGCCCTAAACAGTTAATGTACAGACATTGGCTATAAGCTAGCTAGCAACGGACACACCAACTGTGTATGCGAGTAGCCTTGCCTCGTTCCCATACAACTAAACTGCATTCTCAATTATGTTTTGAGAAAAACGTATTTTGTCCCATGTTACGTTACGTTTTTTATGTATAACAAATATGTTTGTAACCACATTTAAAGTCTATGTAGGGAGGAGGTTGGGATGGATGGATGGGTCAAGCTAACACAGGACATTAACCCAGGAGGCCGCTGTTCGTGACCCGTGTGAAACCAAAAGTCAGCATTGACTTATTTTAATTTATGTACGTAACTTAAGTTATGTAACAAACGTAGTACTTATTTCAACCTAACACATGATCTTTTCCTTACCCTGACCAAGTAGTTTTGTTGCATAAACCTAACCAAGTAGTTTTGTTTCAATTCACATCATTAACCACTAGAGTTGAGGTACGGATAAAGCACTTTTGCCAAGTACGAGTATTATACGAGTAATACGAGTCAATATCTGTGCTCGGATTGAATAAAAATCCTCATTGGGAGCTGACTGTGTCTGCGTTCTGTGATAGGCTAGTCGTCACAGCGCCCCTCCCCTACACACATACAGATGTATTGTGTTGCTGTAGGTGTCCCGCTCTGCTCACTCACACAGAACAACTCTCTCTGTCTCTGTCTCTCCCTCAGTCACTCAGGTTTGCGGGTCTTTTCCGTTAACGTTTAGGTTTTTTTCAGCTTCAGGTTTGTTTTTTACTTCGGTTTGTAGTACTTATTAACCAGTAGAGTTCTGGTAAACGTGGGGTTTGTTCAGACGTGGTGCTTGGTAGAATGTGACTCGCGTTGCGTCTGTGCCTGTCGGAGATTTTTTTTCTTTTTTAAACCGTCAGCTGGCTCTAAACAGATCTGAAAAACAGCGTCGGACTATTTGATCCGTAGAACACAGCCCCCCCCCCCCACACACACACACACACGCACACACACACACACACACACACACACACATACCTGGTGTGGAAATAAAAAAAATAAAAAAGAACCAAAATAAAAAAAATCACACTGATCATAAAAAAATGATAAAAGTTATGTTGAGTATGAAAACTGTTGTTCATTACATTTTACTTCATAATTGCAACCGCATGTGTTGTATTCATTGTTCTTGTTCTGTATATAGTTTGTTTATCATGATCAAAACCATTGATCTGAAGCTCAATGCTGATGCTGTCATGTCAATGTTATTGCTGTCAATAAATATAACAATTTCTGATCAACCCATATCAATTGCATGCTTAAAATAACATACCGGTTAAAGCCCCGCCCATTTCAAGACAAACCGACCCACTCCCGGGTTAAATCCCGCCCACTTCCGGGTTAGGCCCCGCCCAGTCCGAGTACAGATACAGATACAGATAATTCATATGGTTAACAGATACAGATACAGATACAGATAATGCTGTACTCGCTCATCCCTATTAACCACGTGTTTAAAACTGCGACCATTTCAAATGCGCGCCTGTCGCTAAGACGATGACGTGTAATCTGGGACGAAAATATGTTTCGTTTCCTTACTATGTTTAGTTGTCTGGGAACCAGATTCTTTAGGAGACAATATCAGGCATAGTTTTTTTGCTAACTCTATCTGTCAGACAAAGCTGCCTGAATACACCTGCGAAAGGTGTATGTGTGTGTGTGTGTGTGTGTGTGTGTCTGTCTGTGTGTTCAGTTCAGATTCTAACAGTAAGAAATATTTCCCTTGTTTCTCTCTCTGTTTTCCTGTCCATTTATGAAGCATTAAGCCCCGGGATGAGTGCAATTATTATTATATTTTTTAATTTGCATCTGGCCATTTTGTGTCTAATCATGTCTTTCCCTTAACTTTGTATGCAATCATTTCACCTCTAAATGTTACCTTGAGTTCTGTCTGAACACACAGTTATACCTGCTAAACATGAGCATGTTGACACTGTCCCTGTCACATGCTGACAAACTGATGTTAGCATTTAGCTCAAGTCACTGCTCACATATCCCCTAGTGAGCCTTTCATTTGGAATTCTGATACTGTCAGTTACAGCTGCTGTATATACTTGTGCTAAAGAACCACAAACCATATGGTGGCAAAAGGGCTTGAAGGTCACAATTGGTGGCAGTTGCTTCTAAATAAAATCCAACATAACTCTAATAATTGATTTAGCTCATACAAAAGGAGCCTGTATACATCCAAAAATCACAAATCACTGACTTTCCTTAAAGGGCTTTACAACCCTGCCTAAAAATACATTTTAATGGGAATCTTTTCTGGCTTTGTACTGTAAGTATTTTTGTTTTTTAACATAATACTGCTGAAATGTGACAAAATAAAAACAGCTAATTATATTTAATTTTATATTTAATTAATTTCTCTGTTGTGCTGCTTGGCTAATAATGGGGTAAACTATATTGGAATAAAGCCTGGACTCTCCCAATTCAGAATAAGAGTATAGGTTTTCAATTATTTTCCATTCTTCCAACATTGTGTGAAAACAGCATAATAAGTTAGTGGTTAGCATGAGCAGCAGTATTGACCAAATAGTAATAACTGCTTTGCTCAATTAACCTCTGAAGAGGTCAGATAGGCAGGTAGTTCTCAATCTGTAACTTTAAAATCCTTAAATTGATTAATGTCCATGCACTGGGTCTGCTGTGGTCTGTGTGTGGTCTTACTGTCCTTTTTGCTCCTCAGGCATCCTACAAATCAGCTGTTTGGAGGCTAAGCTGATGATGGAATAGGCCTCTTAACCCCAATCAGTTTCACCAAAATGACCTAGGAAACAAAACCAAGCTGGACTTACACTATTTCTGTCAAAAGCCCTAACCCTAACCCTCTCTATTCATTCATATTATTTGGTTTGACCCAAAAATTAATTTGCTTCTGACACAGCATTCATTCACAGTTACGTCTAAATCGGCTTAGATGTGACAACCTGCTCAAGCATAAAGCTGTTTGGATTTTTTGTTTTTTAAACCAACTGACTCGGAAGTGAAAAAGAAGATTAAATTGAAAGCAAATTAAACCGGGCCTTGGACATTATGGATATTGAGTCATCAGTCTTCTTGTGTCTCTTCTGTCTCCCTAGGCGTCCTGCAAATCAATCTACAGCTGAAGTGGTCAGTGGTCAGTATTGCTTTCCGATGGAATGGGGATTGGTAAATGGGACCAAACATAATCTGTAATGGATTGAATCTGAAAACAAGCTAGAGGTCATGATGAGGAAGATGGGGCATGAATTCATTCAGTGGCTATCTTGTGAATTGCTGTCCCTGTGCCCATCTAGCTGACTGATGCAGTGAAGCCAATATGGCTGATGTCCCATCTGCCTGTGACTAAGGATGCACAAAAGGGTGATAGACCAATGTATTAGTTTCAGGAGTGTGCAGAGTGTGGTGGCTAAAGTGGCTCAAGCAGCTGTGATTTTGCCCTATTGTAGTGGCAAAGTCTGCCATTTGCCATTCACTACTGTCAGTACTGACTTAGTTGCAGAAGGACTTCTTCCTAATACAGATGTTTTTTCGTTCACTGTGCGTAATAGAGTATAATGAACTGTGATTTGGTCTTTAACATACGAAGATGCTTTAATCAGCGGCTCTGAGTTGGGTTGCATGTTTGCCTGAAACTGAGGTTACACTGTACGATCATCAGTACTTCATTGGTTCTTATTAATCAGTTAATTAGAGCTCTCACGCAGAGCTTTTATTTGTGTTTGGTTTTGCAGTCGGTGTAACTGTTAGCTTTGTACCATTACAATGTCTGTTAGTTGCTTTTTTAAAGTTTTTTTTTTGCCCATTTCTGCCTGGTCGGTTTGAATTGCAATAGTGAAAACTTTTAATGCCAGAAAAAAACATAATAAACATAAACAACAAAATGTCCCTAGAGACTTCTCAAACCACTTCTGTAAAATACTGTATTGATTTGAATCGGTATTGTATTTTTTCTGAAATTACTTTTGAAAAGTTGGGGATAGTTCTTAAATCATGATTAGACATGTACCAATCATAGATATGGTATCAATTAACATCAGCAGACATTCTTTCGGAATGGAGAGAGTACCAGTTTAACAACAGCTCCTATTGCATTATGCATTATGGGTTGTTTGTAGCCTAATAGTTATTTTTTTGGTTGTAATTTTTTTCCCATTGATATTGTGTTTTTTAAGATTTAATCAGCCCAAAACTGTTTAGTTACCCTACAGGAGTATTTGATGGCTTATGTACGATGTTTTTTTGCTGCCATGAAATAAATACATTTCTGACAAGGAAAAATTAGTCTCACAGTATCTTTACTGTAAAAACAGACCAGGAACTACATGACTTAACAGCCAAGAATAACCTTTGTTACAAAAAGATCAACCAATTCTGAAGAATTTTATAAGTGTTTAAAATGATGTGTTGGAAAAGGAGGGTTCGTCTTATAATCAGGGTCGTCTTACATTCAAACTGTCATTAAAGGTCACATTATGCTTTTCCGTATTTTCTGTCAGATCTACAATGTTATAATGTCGGATTTTTATCAAATAATGAGGTAAATCCCTGTGAGCTAAAACGTTCAGATTTCCAACTGATCTGAACGCTCCGGTTTCAACAGTTTTTTCTATTCTTTGCCTTCTCCGGCCATGATTAGTCATCTGCTCCAGGCAGGACTGGAGTGTCTTTAATTTTTTTTAGCTAAATGTTAGTGTTAACATTGTCGCATGTAGCTACATGCTAACGGCAGTAAAATATGTCATCTTGGCTGTCAATGTTGTTGAATTCTCCCCAATTCTGTGTCACATTACTTCTGAAACATTTTTGGTTATGTAGTAATTTGGTTTAGAAGTATTTATCTGCGATTGGGACTGTAGAAAGTGCTACTACACTCTATTAATGTCCACTGCTAGCTATAGTAGCATAAAAAATATGTCACTTTGGCTGCCATTGTTGTTAAATTCTCCCCAATTCTGGGTTGCATTACTGCTGAAACATGTCCGATTGGATAGTATTTGGTTCAGAAGCCTTTATCTGCGATTTCTGACGTTAAAGTGCTGCTTCGTTCCATTAACGTAGACTCGCTGTATTCTGGACACTTTCAACACAGTAAAAGTGCCATAAGATAAACACAAAATACAAGTATGAACCTGAAAATGCTATACAATAGTTCCCCTTTAAATCAAAAAAATATAGCAAATAGAAAAAATACACTGCTTTTATGTCCATAAGGGCACTTGGGCCAGTGCCCAGGGGCACCAATCATTCACAACCAGTGGGGGGGCACCACATGACACAAGCTTTAACAATATTTTCCATAAATTGTTATATTATTCACTTGAAATTGTTGAAAGACCATACATTACTTGTTTATGAACACTTATTTCACAACAATAATAATAATAATAATAATAATAATAAATTATAAATAAATCAATATTACACGCCAACTATCACTCCCCTCCCCAATCTGTCAGAGTTGAGTTGGTCCACAAGTACGAGCAAATGTATCATTTGGGGGATGGGGGGGTTTAACAATAATCAAAAGTGGCCAGTTTAACCCCCCACATTTTTTTATCATAATGATGAATGTAAAATATTAACTGTTATAAAAAAAATGATAAGTGGTTGGCTTTCTTGATTCAATGTAATTGGCAAGCAAAGAAAACATTTTTTCACACAAACCCCCCCACCTCTGGGTGAGACTTGGTTGCGCCCAAACCTTCTCTGTGTTTTTCTTCGTTGTCTTAATACGGGCCTGGTACTGTTACTCACTATGTATCTGTGTAAGAAGTTGTCAGAATTGGCCCTCTCTATTTATAAAAGCCACTGACTTTATTGATCAGAGTTGCTAACTGCCACCATAATACAAGTATTAATATTACACTCAGTAATGTTGATGATCACTCTGCTGACCAGGGGCAGAGCCAGATGTTGTAAACATCGGTGCTCAGCCCAAACCTTGGGGAGATTTTTTTCCCATTTACAGCAGCTGTTTTCAAGCATTGTGATATTACAATGCCTTCAAATCTGTAATTCATTTGTGAAAAAACTGCATTAAGTGAGCATGTCTGTAAAGGGGAGACTCGTGGGTACCCATTTTCATTTAGATATCTGAGGTCAAGGGATGCCTTTGAAAAATGGCCATGCCAGTTTCCCCCTCGCCAAAGTTTTGCCTAACTTTGGAACATTATTTAGTTTCATATAATATCAATATCTAGCTTCATTCTAGCTTCATAACGGAGCCCGCTGGAGCATCTGAAAGAGAGTGAATGAAAGTTTTCCTGGCTTTTAAGAAGCACGTTGAAGATGCATGCATGACATCACCCACAACACAAAGGTTTGTGTAGGTGGGTTGGGGGTTACTGCTCACTGCCATTTGGGAGGTACTGGAGCCAGATAATATACACTTTGGTAAAGTGCAGGAACCTTAGTGGAGCTGGGGATGAACAAGAACGAGGTAATCACAAGAACTGAGACTTCATCTTCCGTCTTAATATCTTATTAATGGTAGAATTTCATTATGACTTCAGAAGCAGAATTAGCTGTTAGGAGCCTAACCACTTGTGTGAGGATATAGTAACTTTGGGAAATAAGTTGAAACTTTATCAAGGGAATCTTGCATTTTGAATACGCCATAAAGCAGCTGTTCAATGTGCTGGATTTTTAAGCACCTCTGTACAGGCCTCACAGTGTGGCCATAGTGGTAGTTGTTTGCTGCAAATGATCACTGTCTGATTTGATGTGATTATTTGTCGGCGCAGCACTACAGTGTCTGATTATTTAAATGCTGCTTTGAAGGCTTTTCCATTCTGTTTTTGGCCTTTTCAGATGGGACTCATGATTACTCATTATCTCACACTGATGAGCCTTTTGCTGAAATCAAAAGTTGCATTTGCATACATTAAAAGTACTAGCAAAAAGAGCACATATTACAAATGACCAAATTGATTGAATAGTTGCATTCATTTTATGAAACAAAGAGCAAATGACACAGAAGAAAAAAGACATACGGAATATGTCAGAAAGAGGCTGTTTTCCTTATACACACACACACACACACACACACACACACACACACACACACACAGACACACACACACACACACACACACACACACACACACTCACAGATCCAGGCAGAGAGAGCAGTAAAATGTGCATTGCTCAGCGGTTGCTGCTGCCTTTGGCCTGCAGAGAAGGTTGAAATTCAATCAGTCACACTCTGGCAGGAACCTCAAGAGTGTTTGTGTGTGTGTGTGTGTGTGTGTGTGTGTGTGCGCATTTTAAAATGTGATTGTCTGAATTGTATGTGCGTGTGTATATGGGATGCATGTTTCTGTTTTGCATATTATATACTTACTACTTCCAGGATTGTCCGTCACCTTCCGCTTTCTTTCTGTTGGCATTTTAAACTTTGGTGGATTTACGAGGACTGTGTTTAACTGCTCCTCAGATCTCTGCAGGGTAAATCCAGACAGCTAGCTAGACTATCTGTCCAATTGGAGTTTTCTGTTGGACGACTAAAACAACTTTTGAACGTACACATGTTCCACCAAAACAAGTTCCTTCCTGAGGCTATTTTGCAGAGGCACCGTTGCTTCGCCCAAGACGATTATGATTGGTTTAAGGAAATGCCAATAAACCAGAGCACGTTTTTGTCCCTCCTCCGCAGCGCTGTGGAGGAAGTTCTGGCAATGGAAGACTATATACTTACTGACAAACCACAATTTAAGAAAGCTATAAAAGGAAATATAATATTTCTATATTTTGGGTTGAATTACAATGTTTTATTCTCTGTTTTTATCTCCTGATCATATGATATAAAAGCAGACAAAAAATTCTATTATTAGAATTATTAAATATTGCCAAGATTTACCTGTTACTGAATTTCCCCTCTGGGGATCAATAAAGGTTTATCTTAATCTTACCACAGAGAAGAAAATACTCAAATCTGAAGCATTACTTACCTTAATTACATGGTGTCTTAGCATGTCAGATCACTGTCATGTTTTTGTCAATAAACAAAGATCAAAGAATAATTGCTTAATGGCAGTTTTGCATGTCAGGAGCACATAACCACAACTTGTGTACTCTTGACATCTTACATGACAACAATTCATCCAAACAGTTTCATCCATTTTTACCTGCGTCTATATTGCACCAGTTTCAGTTCAGGAAATGTACTATACTTTTTTTGATCCTAGTTACAGTAATGGTGCTTTTGGTAACCAACTGTCAAATTTTGGCTGGTAGAGTGTTTCACCAACACATTGATATTTGACAAAATAATGAGAATGAAGACCATAAATATGCATCAGCAGTTTGGTGAGTTGAAGCCAAATCCCTTAGCAGATAAGGACCATGACAGGTGATTACAGTAAGACCTTGGGCCCTATTTTAACAATCTAAGTGCATGGTGTGAAGCGACTGGCGCAGGTGCGTTTAGGGAGTGTATGAATCCACTTTTGCTAATTTATGGCGGAAAAAAGGGTCTGTGCGCCGGGCGCATGGTTCAAAAGGGTTGTACTTAGTGTCTTAATTAATCATAGGTGTATTATGGGCGTAACATGCAATAAACCAATCAGAGTGTCATCTCCCATTCCCTTTAAAAGCCAGGCACGTTTGTACCTTGGCGCATTGCTATTATGATGGAGGATTTGCTAAGCAGGAAGGAGAGATTTCCAGGAGAAGAAACTGATCTGCTTTTGCGCAAAGTGAAAGCGCGCAAGCAGATCATATCATAATACTATTTCACATTTTTATTGTGTGCTACTGTGCTTCCCTGTGTGTGTGTAACAAGCATAGTGTGTGCGCGCTGTGCATGAGCCTAGGCACATTTTTCTAATGCTCTTTCAAAATAACAATGAAGTGCTGCGTTATTGACTTTAGACCAGGTTTTTGTTGGTCAATGGCGCGATCACTTTCCGCTGCTTCAAGATAGCAATACGCCAAGAATGCATCTGAACACACCCCCTGTAAAAGTTGGGCGCAGGTGCTTTTGCTA